>NC_133124.1:183798087-184098087 GCF_048418815.1 Hemitrygon akajei | reverse complement strand
CTCTAACCAGCAATGCTACCCCACTTCCTTTTCTTTCCTGTCTATCCCTCCTGAATATTGAATATCCCTGGATGTTGAGCTCCCATCCTTGGTCACCCTGGAGCCATGATCCCAACTATATCATATTCATTAATAACTACCTGCACATTCAATCCATCCACCTTGTTACGAATGCTCCTCGCATTGACACACAAAGCCTTCGGATTGTTTTTTCAACACTCTTAGCCCTTATACAATTATGTTGAAAAGTGGCTCTTTTTGCTTTTTGCCCTGAATTTGCCTGCCTGCCACTTTTACTTTTCACCTTACTACTTTTTGCTTCTACCCTCATTTTACACTCCTCTGTCTCTCTGCACTTGTTCCCATCCCCCTGCCACATTAGTTTAAAGCCTCCTGAACAGCAGTAGCAAACGTTCCCCCTAGGACATTGGTTCCAGTCCAGCCCAGGTGAAGACCGTCCTGTTTATACCGGTCCCACCTCCCCCAGAACTGGTTCCAATGCCCCAGAAATATGAATCCCTCCCCTTGCACCATTTTTCAAGCCACGAATTCATCTGAAATATCCTCCTATTTCTACTATGACTAACACGTGGCACTGGTAGTAATCCAGAGATTATCACCTTAGTGGTCTTACTTTTTAGTTTATCTCCTAACTCCCTAAATTCACCTTGTAGGACCTCATCCCGTTTTTTACCTATATCGTTGGTACCTATGTGCACCACGACCACTGGCTGTTCACCCTCCCATTCCAGAATGTCCTGCAGCCGCTCAGAGACATCCTTGACCCTTGCACCAGGGAGGCAAAATACCATCCTGGAGTCTCGTTTGCAGCCACAGAAACGCCTATCTATTCCCCTTACATTCGAATCCCCTATCACTATAGCTCTCCCACTTCTTTACCTCTGTGCAGCAGAGCCACCCATAGTGCAATGAACTCGGCTGCTGCTGCCTTCCCCGATGAGACATCTCCCCCAACAGTATCCAAAACAGTATATCTGTTTAGGAGGGAGATGACCTCAGGGGACTCCTGCACTACCTGCCTACTGCTACGCTGTCTAGTGGCCACCCCTTCCCTTGCTGCCTGTGTAACCTTTACCTGCGGTGTGGCCAACTCACTGAAAGTGCTATTCACGACTTTCTCAGCATCGCGGATGCTCCAGTATGAATCCAATCGCAGCTCCAGACGCTCAATGCGTTCTGCCAGAAGCTGCAGCTGGACACACTTCCTGCACACATAGTCGTCAGGGACACTGGAAGTATCCCTGATTTCCCACATGCTGCAGGATGAACAAACCACGGGGCCGATCTCAGATGTCATGACCTACCCAATACTTGCCTCAACTTTTGAAACTTTCTCCTTTGATAGATAGATAGATAGATACTTTATTCATCCCCATGGGGAAATTCAACTTTTTTTCCAATGTCCCATACACTTGTTGTAGCAAAAACTCATTACATACAATACTTAACTCAGTAATAATATGATATGCATCTAAATCACTAACTCAAAAAGCATTAATAATAGCTTTAAAAAAAAGTTCTTAAGTCCTGGCAGTTGAATTGTAAAGCCTAATGGCATTGGGGAGTATTGACCTCTTCATCCTGTCTGAGGAGCATTGCATCGACAGTAACCTGTCGCTGAAACTGCTTCTCTGTCTCTGGATGGTGCTATGTAGAGGATGTTCAGGGTTTTCCATAATTGACCGTAGCCTACTCAGCGCCCTTCGCTCAGCTACCGATGTTAAACTCTCCAGTACTTTGCCCACGACAGAGCCCGCCTTCCTTATCAGCTTATTAAGACGTGAGGCGTCCTTCTTCTTAATGCTTCCTCCCCAACACGCCACCACAAAGAAGAGGGCGCTCTCAACAACTGACCTATAGAACATCTTCAGCATCTCACTGCAGACATTGAATGACGCCAACCTTCTAAGGAAGTACAGTCGACTCTGTGCCTTCCTGCACAAGGCATCTGTGTTGGCAGTCCAGTCTAGCTTCTCGTCCAACTGTACTCCCAGATACTTGTAGGTCTTAACCTGCTCCACACATTCTCCATTAATGATCACTGGCTCCATATGAGGCCTAGATCTCCTAAAGTCCACCACCATCTCCTTGGTCTTGGTGACATTGAGACGCAGGTAGTTTGAGTTGCACCATATCACAAAGTCCTGTATCAGTTTCCTATACTCCTCCTCCTGTCCATTCCTGACACACCCCACTATGGCCGTGTCATCAGCGAACTTCTGCACATGGCAGGACTCCGAGTTATATTGGAAGTCAGATGTGTACAGGGTGAACAGGACCGGAGAGAGTACGGTTCCCTGTGGCGCTCCTGTGCTGCTGACCACTGTGTCAGACCTACAGTCTCCCAACCGCACATACTGAGGTCTATCTGTCAAGTAGTCCACTATCCAATCCACCATGTGAGAGTCTACTCCCATCTCCGTTAGTTTGTGCTTTAAGATCTTGGGCTGGATGGTGTTAAAGGCACTAGAGAAGTCAAGGAATGTAATCCTCACAGCACAACTGACCCCATCTAGGTGAGAGAGTGATTTGTGCAGCAAATACGTGATAGCATCCTCCACTCCCACCTTCTCCTTATAAAGGAACTAACAAAGGAAGATAGCTGACAGATGGTAAGAGTGGGCTTCTTCACCTCTGCCCCTCTGATCCTCAACACAGGTGCCACTAAGGACTGTGTCCTAAGCCCCCTTCTCTGTATACCCATGACTGTGTCGCCACCAACAGCTCCCATTTGCTCATTAAATTTGCTGACAATACTGCACTAATTGGCCTAATCTCAAATAATAAGAAGACATCCGACAGAGAAGCAGTCATCACACTGACACAGTAGTGAAGAAGGCAAGAAAACAACCTCTCCCTCAAGGTCGCAAGAACAAAGGATCTGGTTGTGGATTACAGGAGGTATGGAGACAGGCTAATCCCTATTGGCATCAATGGATCTGGGGTTGAGAGGGTTCCTTAAAGGGTTCCAGCTTTACGTTCCTTAGTAGAGACATCACCGAGGATCTCACGTGGTCTGTACATACCGACTACGTGGTGAGAAAGGCACAACAGCGCCTCTTCCACCTCAGATGGTTGAAGAAGTTTGGTATGGGCACCCAAGTCCTAAGAACTTTCTACAGGGGAACAATTGAGAGCACCCTGGCAAAAAATGGAATACTGCCTGGAATTGGATCTGTATCTCCTTAATCGCAGGACTCTGCAGAGAGTGGTGCGGACAGCCCAGCGCATCTGTTGACGTGAACTTCCCACTATTCAGGGCATTTACAAAGACGGGTGTGTAAAAAGGGCCCGTAGGATCATTGGGGATCTGAGTCACCCCAGCCACAAACTATTCCAGCTGCTACCATCTGGAAAACGGTACCACAGCATAAGAACCAAGACCAACAGGCTCTGCGACAGCTTCTTCAACCATCCATCAGGCTGATTAATTCATGCTGATACAATTGTCTTTCTATGTTATATTGACTGTCCTGTTGTACATAGTATTTATTATAAATTACGATAAATTTCACATTTAGACGGAGATGCAACGTAAAGATGTTTACTCCTTGTGTAAATAATAAAGTCAATTCAATGCTCGGAATTCCGGATGCCAGTGTGCTTGTAGGCATGGACCTCAGATTTCAGTGAGTTGTAATTTCTATTGCAGTGTACCACTGCTGAGATGGTGCGGAGCTACTGGTCCGAATGGGGAGATTAAATCTGCCCCGAATGCTCGATCTGATGCCCGGACCCTGCAGGTGATAGGGAAAACCACCCCGAAGTGACACCTCAGAGATTAGACGGTGAATAGGTGGAACTGGAGCGCAGCCGACACTGCTTTGAGCTCAGGGCACGGCTTTAGCAATGAACTGAAGCACTGTGGTGACCGGATATTTCACCGCGACCTTCAGCTGCTCCCTGAACTTGGACTGAGTCACCACGTAAATGCAAGTGTTCGTGCAGCAGCTGAAATTTCTCAGCAAAAAGGCGACATTATCGAAAATCCACTCTGCATCATTGTAATCTGATCCCGACCCTGTAATTTGGTAATGAATCAGGCACACGACCAGTGTCATCCACAGGAGGATGAAGCTGCTGGAGAGGGTGAAGAGTAAAACTATAGACCTTCTCCTGCTCTCCATCTCCGGATCACTGCAGTTCTCCCCCTTGCTCTGACCCCTCAGCCCCTTACGGACCCGACTGGCCACTAGAATGTGCCTAACCGTTAAAGCGTTGAGCAACAGAATGACAGTGAAAGGGACGAGCGGAGTTAAAACAGTATCGAGCCAATCAAATCCCACCCACCTAGAGTCAGTGAAATAACTGTTCTTGTATGCACAGAACCATGGTACATTGCCGATCATCTCTCCGGGTTCCTGTGCGAAGTAACGGGGTACGTTTTTCAGACAGAACAGAACGCCGGTTGTTGTTAGAACCACAGTCGCATTTTTCTCGGTGCAGTATTTTGTTTTCAGCTTCTGGCAACAAATGGCGACAAACCGGTCAAAGGTAAAAGTGACGGTAAACCAGACAGAGCAATCTGTGGTTCCGTACTTCATTACTTCGATAACACTGCAGACTGGGGTGATGTCCAGGAAACTCCCCGGAAAGTAATGATATTTGATCTGATACAAAATGACCTCAGTCACAATGACCAGTAGATCCGCCACTGACATGGCCACCAGGTAGCAGGTGGTGCAGGTGGAGAGGCCGCACTTTCCCCGGGACAGGATCACAATCGCCACTAAATTCACTGGAAGAGAGGAGAGAACAGACACTGGGCATTACTGAACACATTCTCCGGGTCTGAAGAGGGATTCGGCTTTCAGCTCCTAATCTGGAGCTTGCTTGGTTAGTGGCTGAAAACCCAACAATATCAGACACGTGCCCAGCTGTGTCCAACCTACCTGCCTTCAACTACCGGTCTTCCATTAAAAAAAAACCTTGCCCAGGCTTGCGCCCTGGAAACTTTCCAAGGTGAAAATCCATGGTCTATCGAGACTAACGGAGGCATACACACACTACACACTGGTGAAAACATTAAACAACGGGAGGGGTAAACGGATGGGTTACAGCAAACTGCCAAGAACAACTGCTATTTGCCCATTGGGTGCGAATCTTAATTGTAGTCGTTGATGGAATCGGTTCATCTCCTTTAATTGTGACCGACCAGGCTTCTGGAAACTCAGGTTATGATGAGGCTGAGGAGGTTTTCGACGGAAAGGCGAGGATAGTTTGGTAACCAGTGGCCGTGGCTCCTTTAATCAGTTTAATGGATGAATTGACAACGCAATTCAATTTGATTACACACGCCAGCACGTCCGTGGACATTGAACCCTCCCGGATAATGGACTGTCCCCAGCACTGCTTCAACATCTGGCAAAGGCAAGAACAACGTTCGATTAGACTCCGAGAGTTAGATGGGAAAAAGAGGTTTCGTTTCGATTGCCAGAAATTGAGAAAATCTGAATGTTGAATTGACATCACTGACGTCTAATTTTGCAAAAGTCATCAAATTGGAATCTTGCTAAGTGATCGCAAGTAGTTTCACACCGGTCAACACACGGAGATACAAACGTTAATTGCTCTGCTCACTCACCTGAAACTCCAATGACGGCAATGAACATGTAGAATATTTTCTCTACAATGTAGTACGTATACACCATTTTATGTATTGTTCTCTGACCGGCGATGTCTCTGTCCCAGCTGCTGCAGGCGACTCTCGCAATGAAATGCTGAGGCAGGACATTCCGGGGTTATTATAATATTTAACAATCTCCACTGGGACAGATTTCAACAGAATTAAAAATAAAGATTTTTAAATTATTTCCAAAATGGTTATGTCATTCAAGTGCAGTCCCGCTGCGACAGATTGTGATTAATGTATTAAATTAATTGCGAAACTGCGAATAGAAATTGTGGCGGTACTGAGAGATGTTAAATGAGAGAATAAAACAGCCCCGCCTCTCATTCCGATCGGGGCTCATCTGACTCTATGTATCCTCATTTCCCAATCCCGATATTCCAGTATCTATCCACACTTTATTTGCACAAAATATAACGACCTTTCTGTTGATTTAAAAAAAAAACACGCCTGCCTTCCTCACGATTGAGGAGATGCATTCGATCTGTGAAGAGATTTCACCGCCATATACCTGTCTGAGACGTGTATAGAACAAAAAAAAAAGCAGAGGGACAGGTCTTTTGGCTCACCACATTTGTGGCAAGAATTATGCCAAATTAATCCGTTCCCACATAACTTAACATAATCTGTCTCCCTACATTCCATGGCTGCCATGTGTGTTTCTAACTGGTCCTGCCATCGCTTTTTTCTCCCTTCTGAACCATCCCTGGCAGTTCGGACCATATACAGTCAATTCTCCGGATGAAGAGACTGTCCCTTAAGTTATCCACTCTTATCTTAAAGCAATATACTACAGTTCTTAAATCCCCATCCTGTGAAAAAGACTGTGTGCATTCACCCTATCTGTGCCCTCATGATTATATACACCATCACCGGTCACCTCTCAGCATCCTATGCCCCAATAAAAATATATCCGAAACCTAGAATGAACAATAAGACCATAAGACATCGGAGCAGAATTAGGCCACGTGGCCCATCGAGTCTGCTCGCCATTCAATCGTGGCTGATCCTCTTCTTTTCTCCTCCTCAACCCCAGTTCCCAGCTTTCTCCCCTGTAATCTTTGGTCCCATGTCCAATCAATCTCTGTCTTAAATAGACCCAACGACCTGGCCGCCATAGTTGCATGTGGCAACAAATTCCGTAAATTACCATCCTTTGGCTAAAGAAATTCCTCCACATATCTGTTTTGAAAGAGCGCCCCTCTATCCTGAGGCTGTGCCCTTTTGTCCTAGACTCTCCCATCATGGGAAACATCCTTTCTACATCTACTCTGTCTAGGCCTTTGAACATTCGAAAGGTTTCAATGAGATCCCCCCCTCATCCTTCTGAATTCCAGCGAGTACAGACCTAGAGCCATCAAAAGTTCCTCATACGATAAAATTTTCAATCCTGGGATTATCCTTGTGGGCCACCTCTGGACTCTCTCCAAAGCCATCACATTTTTTCTAAGATGAGGGGCCCAAAATTGTTCACAATACTAGTGCCTTATAAAGCCTCAGCATCAAATCCTTGCTCTTGTATTCTAGACCTCTTGAAATGAATGGTAACATGGCATTTTTCTTCCTCACCACAGACTTGACCTGCAAGTTAACCTTAACAGTGTTCGTCACAAGGATTCCCAAGACTCTGTGCATCTCAGATTTTTGGATTTTGTCTCCATTTAGAAAATAATCCGCACGTTTTCCAACATTGTATTTCATTTACCACTTTCTTGCCTATTCTCCTATATGTCTAAGTCCTTCTCCATCCTACCTGTTTCCTCAACACCACCTGCCCCTCCACCAATCTTCGTATCATCTGCAAACTTGGCAACAAGGCCATCTATGTCATCATCTAAATTATTTGTGTACAGCATAAAAAGAAGTGGACCCAACACCGACTCCTGCAGAAAACCACTAGTCACTGGCAGACAATCAGAAAAGGATCCTTTTAATTCCAACTCGCTGCCTCCTATCAATCAATCAATGCTGTAACCATGTTAGTAACTTTCCTGTAATACCATGGGCTCTTAACTTGGTAAGCAGCCTCATGTGTGGCACCTTATCAAAGGCCTTCTGTAAGTCCAAATATACACCATCCATTGCATCCCCTTGATCTATCCTACTTGTAATCTCCTTCCTGGTCATTGATTTTTTTTTTGTGGGAACTGTTATCCTCTGACTTCCTTCAACATGATTCAGAAAACACAATAGATCTCAAATCTGCACCTTTTGTAAATTCAGAATCTAAGACTTGCCTCCGCCTTTCTCCTGCTGTAGCAGGCAGACAGGATGGTGGTGACAATTGTCACTTTGGCCTTTTTCCATACATTGAGTAGAGGAGTTGGTACGTACAGATGCAGTTACCGAACACACTGATGAAGCAGCTTTTCAATTTTGTGTTCCATGATGGTCACTCTGTTATGGGAAAGATGCTATTAAGTTGTAATGAGTGCAGAGGAGATTTAATAGGATATTGACCAGGCTTAAGAGATTCAGATATGGAGAGAGGTTGAGTAGGTTATTTCTATTCCTTTTTGTGTAAGTTTTATTTATTTTGCAATGTATAGTGATTTCACAATGTCACACTGTGCTGCAGCCTTGAAACAACAAATTTCACCTCAAAAGACAGTGACAACAAACCTGGGAGCAGTAGCGATAGGGGATTTGATAGTGAAGGAACAGGCAGGAGATTCTGTCGACCTGAATGGGACACCCAGATGGTATGTTGCCTCCCAGGTGCCAGGGTCAGTGATGTCTCAGATTGTGTCCAGAACATTTTGGAGAGGGACCGGGAGCAGCCAGATGTCTTGGTACATATTGGTACCAGTGACATAGGAAGAAAAAGCAATGAGGTCCTGAAGAGAGAATTCAGAGAGCTAGATAGAAAGCTGAGAAGCAGGACCTGCCAGGTAGTAATATCTGGATTGCTGCCTGTGCCACGTGTTAGTGAGGGTAGAAACAGGATGATTTGGCAAATAAATGCGTGGCTGAGAAGCTGCTGCAGGGGCAGGGCCTCAGGTTCTTGGATCATTGTATCTCTTCTGGGGGAGGTATGACCTGTTCAAAAGTGACGGGTTCAAAAGGACAAACATTTCTCATCCTCATTACTACCTAAATCCTGCTGTAACATGGAAGGTAGAAAAGTCTGTGACAATATCATCATTTTTAAGCCGCTGTTTCTGTAATCATGGGCCCTCAGAATCCCCCTGCACCGAACCCTGCATCAGCAGACTTTTTAGATATGCTTTGGGTCACTGCGCATACTGGTAAATATCAGTATCCATGGGGGGGGGGGGCGTCAGTAACAGGCTTACTCGTTAGTTGCACTGCTGAATAAACATCCCCACATGCAAGGTCATTGCCAAGCAGACGTTAACTTTGTCCATCGGTAATTCAGATCTTACCCTGAGCTTAACAGGTCCTGATACCAGTGTGCATTTCAAAATTACCTCAAGCAAAGTCACGGACTCAGTCCCTTTTCCAATACCTTTGATAATATTCACTTCGTCAGTTTTTGTCTCTCACAGAAGTCCAAAACACTACCCAATATTAGTGACTGAAAAGCCCCTGTATCTTGCCAGATTCTCACTGGAACCCGGGTTGACTCCTCCTTTATAGACACAAACCCATTTGAGATGAACCGCTCAAATCTCTCTTGCACTCGGTCAGAACCCTCCTTCCTCAGTGGTGTCTCAACTGGCTGAACACAAACATTTAGAATCGTCTTCTTTCTTTTCCTTTTCCCCTTTTCGGAGCAAAACAATTAGCCACCACATGACCAGGCTTCTTACAATAGTGACATGTAAAACTGGGAAAACTTCCCTTTTGACTGCTTTCCTTCCTCCTTACTCTTGTCACTAGTTCCCAATTTACTCTCTGGTTTAACCTGTGGGGTATCTTTGTTATCTCTGTTATTCTTTTGGTAGATCTTACTCGAGAAAAACTTAACTTTATGAGTTAAAGCATACTCGTCTGCTAACTTGACAGACTCTGTCAGGGTCGCAGCCTCTTTTTCATTTAAGTACGTCTTTATACTATCAGGGCACAGTTTTTAAATTCTTCAATCAACATCAAATCTATTAAGTCGTTAATATCCTCATTCGCCCTTTTTGAGGTTTGCCAAAGATTAAAGTACATCAGTTTTTCATGGCAAACTCCACATAGGTTTAGTTCCGAGGCTTCCTCAGATCTCTGAACTTTTGTCTGTACGGCCTCCGGAACCAACTCATGAACCTTAAGCACAGTATCTTTCACTGTGTCATAATCGTTTGACTGTTCAAGGATCAGGGCAGAATACGACTGCTGAGCCTTCCCGCTCATCACACTTCGTAACAGGACAGCCCCCACTGATCCCTCGGCCATTTCCAATTCTGTGCCACCTTTCGAAGTGCAGGAAATACCATCGACTTCGGCTTCATCAAATGGTGATACTAACTTAATTTCTTGGCTGACATTAAACGGTACCACCAGCTCATTACCACCACCTCGCACTTGACCTCCTCGCTGCATTCTCTCCCTCTCGAACCCCCTCTGTTTTTCTGCCTCTTCTCTCTGTTTATCTGCCTCTCTAGCCTCATGTTCCCTCTGCTTTTCTGCTTCGTCACCCTCGAGCTGTTTTAGTTTGCAACTCATGCTCACACTTCATTTTTGCTACCTGAAGCAGAAGTTCTGCTTAGTAAGTACTTAACCTTCAGCAAACATTTCCAACACATCCTCTTCAAACTTTCCCTTGGATATATGATACTGCGCTTATTAACGTCTGCATCTGAGCCTTCTTCATTCTACTAGTCATCTTAACTTTTAACTTTTGAGAAATTCCCAACAGTACGTCCCTCTTAGCATCATCTAACAACTCAGGGGTTGATTCTGCCAAAAACTTAATAACCTCAAACTCCCGGACGAGCCCCCAATTTTGTTACGTACCCCATAACGGGTTTAAAAGGACCAGCAGAAATGGAACACACCTGGAGTCTGAGTCTTCTGTTATCAAACACTATTTTATTAGTATCTATGTGATAGACAGTAGACAATAGGTGCAGGAGTAGGCCATTCAGCCCTTCGATCCAGCACCACCACTCAATGTGATCATGGCTGATTATCCACAATCATACCCCGTTCCCGCCTTCTCCCCATATCCCTTGAGTCCGCTATCTTTAAGAGCTCTATCTAAATCTTTCTTGAAAGCATCCAGAGAATTGGCCTCACACTGCCTTCTGAGGGCAGAGCATTCCATAGATCCACAACTCTCTGGGTGAAAAAGTTTTTCCTGAACTCCATCCTAAATGGCCAACCCATTATTCTTAAACTGTGGCCTCTGGTTCTGGACTCCCCCAACATCAGGAGCATGTTTCCTGCCTCTAGCATGTCCAATCCCTTAATAATCTTATATGTTTCAATCAGATCCCCTCTCATCCTTCTAAATTCCAGTGTATACAAGCCCAGTCGCTCCAATCTTTCAACATATAACAGTCCCGCCATCCCGGGAATTAACCACGTGAACCTACGCTGCAGTCCCTCAATAGCATGAATGTCCTTCCTCAAGTTTGAAGACCAAAACTGAACACGATACTCCAGGTGTGGTCTCACAGGGCCCTGTACAACTGTAGAAGGACCTCTTTGCTCCTATACTCAACTTCCCTTGTTATGAAGAACCAACATGCCATTATCTTTCTTCACTGATGACTGTACCTGCACGCTTACTTTCAGTGACTGATGTACAAGAACACCTAGATCTCCTAACTTGACACCATTCGGATAGTAACCTGCCTTCCTGTTCTTGCCACCAAAGTAGATAACCTCACAGTTTATCCACACTAAAATGATATGAAACAAGATAAGGCAAATGAGTTAGCAGAGTTTATGCATATATAAGCCAGTAAATAAAGTTCCCAAACTTCTCCAAGCTCAGGTGGTAAATGATACAGACTTACAATGGTATAGGTATGAAGTCAGTTCAGTTTGTAATATTGAGTTGAGTAGAATTGAGGAGAGAGAGAGGGGGGATTTGTTTTCCCAGTACACGGATGTCGTCGAATCTTCCCGTTGTCCTCCGAAGTCCCTGTTAAAGTCACCGACTGTGACCACACAAAATAGAGTTTTCACGCAGTAAATCTAAAATCTATCAACACCTGAAAGGGTTAAATACACCAATAGCTTCCCACCGGTCACCGCTTTTCCACACTGTGAGCAAACCCACCCTTTTTGTGGCACACGAAACTCATCCAGTGTCCGTTTCGTCGGTGTCTTCCGTGTCTCTGTCTAAAAAAGCATGCTGGCTTTATCTTTATGTGAACATGCTGAATGCCAGCTGTCCATTGCATAGCTCTGCCCTTCAGTTTCCATACCAACTCACGAGCTGTTCATTGTTCGTTCTCTCTCTCTCTCTCTCTCTCCTCTCATCTCTCTCTCTCTCTCTCTCTCTCTCTCTCTCTCTCTCTCTCTCTCTCTCTCTCTCTCTCTCTCTCTCTCTCTCTCTCTCTCTCTCTCTCTCTCTCTCTCTCTCTCTCTCTCTCTCTCTCTCTCTCTCTCTCTCTCTCTCTCTCTCTCTCTCTCTCTCTCTCTCTTTAAAGGAACAGTCCATATTGAATAAACCTTCTGATCTCGTCACACCAGAAGCTGGCCACGTTTGGATGCGTCTCACATCACGGAGGGGATGATAGTGTCGGGGCTAAAGGGCTGGTGCTGACAGCTTTTAATTTAGAAATCTTCAGAGTCTTGAGGAGCAAGCCACTGATATTAGTTTTTTAAGGACTTTGAATGCTCCAATGCACTTAAGCGCCAACTTTCTAGACTGCACCTGGAGAAGCAAATCCCGAGTGAACATCCCGCCCTGTTGCCCAGGTTGCAAAACGGGTACCTGTCTTCTCTGTCATTAAGCCTTGGTTTCCACCTTTCGGGTAAAGTCTAATAAAATCTCTCTTGCCCTAGTCCATTTCTGATTGCAGCATCGGACGGGATCTTCGGCTGCAGGAACCCGAACCTCGGCCTGCTGTTCCAGAAAGAATGACGGAGAATACCCAAACTGACATTTGAATGGTGACATGCCCACTTGCCCAATACTGTAAGTGTTGTGGGCGACTTCTGCCCACATCAAATTGTCGCAACACTCGTCAAGTCTTTGCGACATCTAAAGGCTCAGTCCAAATCTTGGTTCACTCACTCCATCTAGCTGTTGGACTGTGGGTGAAACCCAGAGGAAAGACTGACCATTGCCCCTATCTGCTTCCAGAACACCCTAACTGAAACACGGGGTGAACTGCGGAACGTGATTCCTGACTATGTCAACCAGGAATCAGTGAATTCTGAAGACCTGGTCCAGGACAATCTCTCAGCCATCTCCGCCGCAAATGGTAGCCTGTCCTTTGAACACCGATCCATAATTAGCGTGATGACGACATCCCTTTGGATGGAGTAAGACCCGTGACAAAATCCATGGTGATGTGTGGACGTGGCTTGTCTGCCACCAGTGGAGGGTGGAGGGATCCTTGAGGTTGGGTATGGAGATCCTTGTTCCAAGTCCACACCTTGGATGGCTGCATTTATTGTCAAACCTTTCAATCATTCCGGGCCACCAATACCTTCTCTTGATGAACTCGAGGGTTCTGGCATTTCCAAAGTGAGTGGGCAATCTCGCAAAATGTCCCCTTTGAAGTACCCATAGCCTCACGGAACCTGGGACAAATAGCCGCCCTGGAGGACCATTTTCAGGAGCCTCCAACTTGTACCTGGGGCAAAATGGTAGTAGGCTGCTCCTGTCGTTCAGGTTTGTTGAACTGACAAGGAAAGGCATCGACTTTCTGACCGTTGTTGATAGATCAGGACAAAGTAAAACACGTTTAAAGAAAAGAGACCACTTGGCGTGACCAGAATTCAGCCTCTTGGTCTATTGGATGCAAGACAATGGCATCTTGTGATCTGTCCAGACAATAGAAGGGCTCTTGGCGCCCTCAAGCCAATGACCTCATTCCTCCATAGCTAACATAACCGTGAGCAGCTCTCAATTGCCGGTGTCACAGTCTCTCTACTGGCGGGTAACCACCAGGAGAGAAACGACAAAGGTGCAGTTTACTGTCTGAAGGTGACAGTTCAGAGAGAGCTCTGTACCCACTCCAATGCCTGAGGCGTCCACTTCCACAATGAAGAAATCATGTTGATTTGGTGTGTTACGGATTCAGCAACAATAAATATATAAGTTAGTCTGGGTTTTTATAACAAATAAAACATTTATTAAACACTGAAAAACAAACCCCCAAAAGTAAACAAACAACTAACGTAACCGGAAATCAGCTGCTGTGCAGCAGTTTAAAAAGTTCTTAAAGGAATAAAGCGAAAACAGTTCTTAAAGCGATGTTGCAAAAACAGTTCTTCAAAGTAGTACTACAAAAGTTCAAAATGCTTACAGTCCATTAAAGGAGAGACATTTTAGACGATTTAAATTCTCTTTCATGTCGTGTTGTTGCGGTTCCCAGTCGAACTTTACTTTTCCCGGAGAATTTACGAAGATGAAAATTAAACGGCTTAAAGGCACTGACCTTTCCTTTACAAAACTGTACCCAACCCTTTCTGCTATTATTTGCAGGGGTTAACACGGGCACAGCCAACGAATTCCTTCCGAATGAGGATCAAACAAGGTCGAACCTGTTTCACCGTCGAAATTGACTTTCCTCGATCTTTTAGCTCTCGAACTCCGATCTTCACTCTGCACTGATTTTTAACTGGCAGTATTATAAAGAAACTGCCGGTAATGACCTTTTAAACTTTAGGCATAAAATAAAACTCCACCTTTCAACCAAACTGCGTCATAATATTGGACCATGCAGTGGCATGGAGTCAAAATGGTAAATCCAGTCATGAACTGCCCCTCCTCACAGGGAGGGGTCCTCCTTTTATACCCTGTATAAAAAACCTGTCAAATGACCTCTACTGGCAGGAAAATGACGTCACTCCACAATCACAAGACCACTACCTTAGGTCCAGCATATCTTCAACACCACTGTCACGTGACAAGTACAAAATACTCACGGGTACGTAACACCTCCCTCCAAAAAAAATTTGATCTGCCAAGAGAAAAATTTTAACAATTATTTACAAGAAAAAAAACAAATGTATAAATTTTATAACATGCACAGTATACATAGTATCATATAACATCTTACAACTTACAATACAGTAGGAGTGTTACAATTGTTAAAAAAATCACTCCATAAAAAAATTATATTGTACATTCAACATCGAGATGGACAATCTGCAACCACATTATCTTTACCTTTAATATGAGTTATCACAATATTGTACTTTTGTAACATCAAATTCCAATTTCAAACATCAAATTCTGTTTTTGTTTTTCATCTTACTCAGACACACTAATGGATTATGATCAGTGTAAACAATAAGTGGTTTTTGAGTTGTACCAACATATACGTCAAAATGTTCTAAAGCTAAAACAAGAGATAACAATTCCTTCTCTATTGTCGAATAGTTTCTTTGATGCTTATTACATTTCTTAGAGAAGTAAGCTACTGGATGATCAACCTCATCACCCTCATTCCTTTGCATTAAAACTGCTCCTGCAGCCTCATCACTAGCATCTAAAGCTAATGTAAAAGGTTTTTCAAAGTCAGGTGCCTTGAGCACAGGTTGTTGACATATCATAGTTTTCAATTTCTCAAATGCTTCTTGACAAGGCACTGTCCACACAAACTTCTCATTCTTCTTCAAGAGGTTAGTTAATGGAAGGGCAACATTAACAAAATTCTTACAAAATTTTCGATAATATCCTACTATTCCCAAGAATCTCCTGAAAGTTTTTCTTCCTCATTGGAGTGGGAATCTCTAAAATTGCCCGAACTTTTGCCTGAAAAGGAGCTACCTTACCTTGACCCACAACATAACCAAGGTAAGTCACAGTGGCATGTCCGAATTCACTCTTAGCTAAATTAATAGTTAAGTTAGCTTTTGATAGCCTTTCAAACAATTTCTCCACCGCAATAATGTGTGCTTCCCAAGTATCATTTCCTGTCACTAAATCATCAATATAAGCATCTGTATCTTTCAATCCCTGAATCATAGAGTTAATCATCCTCTGGAAAGTACCTGGGGCATTCTTCATCCCAAATGGAAGAACATTATATTCATATAGCCCAGATGGAGTTACAAATGCAGAAATCTCTCTACCTCTGTCTGTTAGTGGAACACACCAATACACTTTCAATAAATCAATCTTTGTAAGAAACTTTGCTCTTCCAACTTTATCTACACAATCTTCTACTCTAGGAATTGAATATGCATCTGCTTTCGTTACAGCATTCACCTTCCTATAGTCCGTACAAAACCTAATACTACCGTCTGGTTTTGGCACCATAACACAGGGTGAACTCCAATTCGAGTTAGAAGGTTTAATAATATTATTCTCTAACATATATTTAATTTCTTTCTCGGCAAGTTCACATTTTTCTATGTTCATCCTATATGGGTGTTGTTTAATGGGTTTGGCATCTCCAACATCTACATCATGTGAAGCTATAGTAGTCCTTCTCGGAACGTCTGGAAACAAATCTTTATATTTAAAAATTAATTTCTTCATCTGCTGTCTCTGCTCTGGCTGTAAATGTGCTAATTTCTCATCAATATTTTCCAGAATGGTTGAGTTTGGTAACCTGACAGAAACAATGTTGGATTTAGAATGAAAGTCAGATGAATCATCTATCATGTTCCTAGTTAAATCAAATTCATTATCATTAACCACAACAGTCACAGTAGCAGATTGTTTCTCATAATATGGCTTTATCATATTTATATGGCAAAGTTGTGTTGGCCTTCTACGATCTGGAGTTTTTATCACGTAATCCACATAATTGATTTTAGACACAATTTCATAAGGACCATGAAATCTAGCTTGTAAAGGATTCGTTTGCACTGGAAAAAGAACCAGCACCTTATCGCCAGGCTTAAACATCCTCATCCTAGCTTCTTTATCGTACCAAGTTTTCATTTTCTCCTGAGCCAATTTTAAATTTTCCTTGGCTAAGCTACAAGCTTTATGTAACCTGTCCTTAAATTTCAAAACATAGTCCAACAAATTAGTGTGTATTTCCTTACTAATCCACTGTTCTTTTAATAAAGCTAAAGGTCCTCTAACTCTATGCCCAAATACAAGTTCAAATGGACTAAAACCTAAAGATTCTTGTACCGATTCCCTTACTGCAAATAAAAGTAAGTTTATACTCTCATCCCAATCACTTTCATTCTCCACGCAATATGTTCTAATCATATTCTTGAGGGTAGAATGAAAGTGCACATGACGAAGACGAACACATGCCTAGACGAAGCACACATGATAGTCAACAAGTACTGATAACCAGTTTTTGTTTTTGGTAACGGACCTACAAATCTATAATAACTATAAAATCTATAATAATAAGAAAATGGTTCACCAAATGCTGGAATAGGTTGTAATGGAGCCACTGGTGTAACTTGATTTGGTTTACCCACAATTTGACAAGTATGGCACATTCTACAAAACATCACGACATCTTTTCTTAGGCCAGGCCAGCAAAATTTTTTTTAAATCTTGTCCACAGTTTTCCTTACCCCTTGATGTCCACCTAAGGGCACACGATGAGCTAAAGTCAAAATCTCATTTCAATAAACTTTAGGGACAACTACCTGGTAAACAATATTCCATTCATCTCTTGCAGGAATTGTAGGCGATCTCCACTCCCTCAGCAACACTCCTTTTTCAAAATAATATCCTACTGGCACCTTCTCAATCTCACTATCTGGTAGAGCTTGTTCTCTTAATTTTATAATCTCAGGGTCCCTACTCTGCTCTGCTATCATCTCCTTCCGACACAGAGATAAATCTTCATAGTCAGACTTACTCCAAGAATCTTGTTCAAACAATGAAGGTAAGGAAGTCTCTGACACATCCTCAAAACTCGAATCCTGAGTTGAACAGTTATGAGTAACAACCTCATTATGTGCATCAATCTTTTTAGCCATAGCTGTAGTCACAACACAGGAAGAATCTGTTTTAGAATTCATCTGTGGTTCCTCTGACTCCATTGTCAAATGCACTTCAGGAAAAACTTGTCCACATGCCAAGTCATTACCTAACAATAAAGAAATATCCTTCACAGGTAAACTAGGCTGTAATCCTACTTTAACAAGTCCTGTAACTAACCCTGACTTTAAATTTACTTTATGCAAATGTACAGGCATAACGGCACTCCCAAGACCTCGCATATAATTTACCTCACAGTATCAGATTCTTAATTAAACTTCAATACATTGTCTAATATCAGTGATTGAGAAGCTCCAGTATCCCTAAGGATTTTTATTGGCACCGGAGTAGATCCCTCTTTCAAGGATACAAACCCTTCAGTTATAAAATGATCATATCCCTTTTTAACTTGGTCAGAATCTAACAAAACCTCATTTGTGTTTATCAAACCCTGTAATTTTACAGGTGTTTCAGTATGTTGCACACAAGCATCTGGAACTGCTTCCTTCTCTTTCTTTTTCAATCGGAAACAGTTAGCTACCACATGGCCAGGTTTTTTACAATAGTTACAAATAGGACCAAACTGTCTTTCCTTCACAGGTTTTCCTTCCCTTTCTCATTAACTTCTGATTTACCTTGTGTCTCTGTGTTATTTTTCCTCTTAAAAATTCTGCCCTGAGGAGAGTTATTCTTATGGATTAAAACATACTGGTCAGCTAATCTGGCAGAGTCCTGCAATGTATCAGTATCCCTCTCATTTAAGTAGGTCCTTACTTCAACAGGGATGCTTCTTTTAAATTCCTCCATTAAAATCAGCTCTTTCAATTTATTATAGTCTCCATTTACATTTTTAGAGGAAATCCATCTCTCAAAACACATAGCTTTATCATAGGCAAATTCGACATAAGTTTTTCCCACAGACTTCTTCAAACTTCTGAATCTTTCTCTATACGTTTCTGGGACCAATTCGTATGCTTTAAAAATCTGCTGTTTCACAAATTCATAATCTGGTGCTTGCGCAGCAGTTAAAGCTGCATAAACTTGTTGTGCTTTGCCTTTAATTACACTCTGTAATAACACTGACCATTTATCTTTCGGCCACTCTGAAATCTGAGCAATCGTTTCAAAATGTTGGAAATATCTTTCTACTTCTGTTTCACTAAATGGAGGGACCAATTTAATTTCTTGACTAACAACAAACAGTTTTCTAGAACCAGAAGACTGATTCTCAGACCTTAATTCCGCCATCGCATATTCAAATTCCCTCTTTTTATTTTCAGCTTCTAACCTACAACGCTCTAATTCTGCTCTACTTTGTTCCAACTTCATTTGTTCGATTTGCAGCTGCATCTCTAGATTACTTATTGGAAACGACTCTAAAATCAATTCAACAAAATCACCTGAATCCACATAGTCTGACGCGATTTTTCGCTGTATTTTGTGCCTTTGATGTAGACCTTGAAATACCTTTAAGTTCCAATCTACTAGCTATCTCAGATGCATCAGTTTTTTTCGCTTTTGCTAACAACTCTGCGTCTGGCAAAGCCAGAAACTCATCAATGTTCATTGTTGCCGAATACCACTCAGAAGCTAATCAAACAAAAGAATCGAGTATTCCCCGTTTCCAGAACACCGATTCAAAATTTAACAAGCATGTAAACTCAAAAATGGTTCATCCCCGATAGAGCCCCCATATTTATGTTACGGATTCAGCAACAATAAATATATGTTAGGCTGGGTTTTTATAACAAATAAAACATTTATTAAACACTGAAAAACAAACCCCCAAAAGTAAACAAACAACTAACGTAACCGGAAATCAGCTGCTGTGCAGCAGCTTAAAAAGTTCTTAAAGGAATAAAGCGAAAACAGTTCTTAAAGCAATGTTGCAAAAACAGTTCTTCAAAGTAGTACTGCAAAAGTACAAAATGCTTACAGTCCATTAAAGGAGAGACTTTTTAGACGATTTAAATTCTCTTTCACGTCGTGTTGTTGCGGTTCCCAGTCGAACTTTACTTTTCCCGGAGAATTTACGAAGATGAAAATTAAACGGCTTAAAGGCACTGACCTTTCCTTTACAAAACTGTACCCAACCCTTTCTGCTATTATTTGCAGGGGTTATCACGGGAACAGCCAACGAATTCCTTCCGAATGAGGATCAAACAAGGTCAAACCTGTTTCACCGACGAAATTGACTTCCCTCGATCTTTTAGCTCCCGAACTCCGATCTTCACTCTGCACTGATTTTTAACTGGCAGTATTATAAAGAAACTGCCAGCGATGACCTTTTAAACTTTAGGCATTAAATAAAACTCCACCTTTCAACCAAACTGCGTCATAATTTTGGACCATGCAGTGGCATGGAGTCAAAGTGGTAAATCCAGTCACGAACTGCCCCTCCTCACAGGGAGGGGTCCTCCTTTTATACCGTGTAAAAAAAACCTGTCAAATGACCTCTACTGGCAGGAAAATGACGTCACTCCACCATCACAAGACCACTACCTTAGGTCCAGCATATCTTCTACACCACTGTCACGTGACAAGTACAAGATACTCATGGGTACGTAACACCTCCCTCCAAAAAAAAGTTTTGATCTGTCAAGAGCAAAATTTTAACAATTATTTACAAGAAAAAAACAAATGTATAAATTTTATAACATGCACAGTATACATAGCATCATCATATAACATCTTACAACTTACAATACAGTAGGAGTGTTACAATTGTTAAAAAAAAAATCACTCCATAAAAAAATTTATGAAGATGAAAATTAAACGGCTTAAAGGCACTGACCTTTCCTTTTTCGAAACTGTACCCAACCCTTTCTGCTATTATTTGCAGGGATTAACACGGGCACAGGTAGGGTGCATCTTGAGACTGCCATTGGAGATGAGCAATCCCAAAAATGAATTGGTTGTCACATGAAATTCAGACTTCTCCAGCTTAACTTAAAGGTCATGGTCAAGGAGCATCTTTAAAATGTCCCTGACGTGAGTGACGTGCTGCACCACGGACTTCAATAAGTTTGGGATATCATCCAAGAAGACGAAAGCGTACTTGTGGAGACTATTGCAGACCACAAAGCCTGGAAAAGAACTATTGAAGCATTGGCAAGACTGAAAGGCATAACCAGGTACTCATTGAAGCTTTCCACTCTTTGCCCACCTTTATGCGGACCAGATTGTATGCACTCCTGAAGTCTAGCTTTGTAAGTACCCTTGCCCCTCGGATAATCTTGAAGGCAGTATTCTGAGTGTAAGGGGGTGACAATTCTTGACTTTTGTGGTTCGCCCTTTATGATGAATGCATGGCCACATTCTTCGAGGACGAATGCCGAGGCTTCTTAGCTGGCAGGTGTGATTCGACAGAGCATAGAATCTCCTCCCTAGGTGCACTAGATTCATTCATTGGAATAGTGGCCAAATAAGAGTCCAAATTCTCGTCTGTATCCTCAAGCAAAGGCAGCGAGGTGTAACCAATCATCCTTGCACCCTCAGGAATAGGCTCCAAGCGCCTGCGTTTAGGAGTCTCTCCTTTATTCGGTAGCTGGATCCCTTAGACTTAGCTGCAAGCAGTCCAAACTGCTCGGTCACCTCCTTGGTCTTTTCCTGAACTAGAGATTCCCTCTCTAGTTGCAGCACGCTCCCGACTTGACGGGGTCGGGTCTCGCACAGTCCCGTTGGCCGGGACCAGCTTGTCAGTCCTTGAGGGCAGGACTAGGTCTCCAGAAGTCTTCAAGTTACCTCGCACTGAAGTCCGCCCCTTTGTTGGTCGTTAGTCTCGGAAGAGTCTTGGGGTCGGGACACCAGGCCACAAACATACCCTCTTACAATGACTGGACCACACAATGATTCTCACTACCCCCCCCCCCCCCGCCCACCAGTTCACAGAAGTGTCATGTTGGGACAGCTGAGGGTACCCGAGTATCAGGGATATGAGTGATGAGTCACTGATGTAGAAACTAATGTCTTCCACATGATCCTCAATCATTAGCAGCAAAACCACAGTCTGTTGCTGGTTCTGCTCGGAACATAGCAGACAGCCATCCAGGACAGATGCAGGCATGGAGTGGCTCAACTGTCGCAGCGGTATGTCGAACTGATGAGTGGATCCTAAGTCCAGAAGACCACCTGTTGCCCAAGAGTGAACAAAAGCCTTCACCTGCCAGTTTTACCCCAGGTGATTTCTGCCTTCAGTGTGGAATCAGAATCCATGGAATTGGGAGTAGTGGCTGCTGCTGTCACAGTCCTCCAACACTGGATGGTCTTAGCAGTTTCCCGATGTCTGCAGGTGACTGGCTTCCCCACTGTAAAAGCAGCAACTTGGAGTCCGACACCAGGGTCTCTATTCCGCGAAGAGTCCAGTGTAGCCAGTTTTCATGGGCTTGACAGGGTCTTGAGTAGGAAACGGGCTGGCCAAGGTCTGAGGTCGGGGAGTGGAACTGCGATACGCCGAGGCCAGCTCATGCTAGCCCTCGTCAACCTCTTGAAGTAGTCCCACTTTCACTCTGCCAGATGATGGGCTGATTGATCAGAACTTCTAGGTCCTCTGCTGACTCTGCCAATGTGATGGCATCCTTCATTTCGTCATGGAGTCCGTGGCATAGAGAATGGTCAACGCTATTCCAGCCACTCTCTTGGGTCAAGGACGATAACGTCATTGGCTGCTGACTATCTGCTCTGCTGTATCTTTATCAGATGGCTTACTCCAGCGGGGTGATGGTGGCCACGCTTACTGTGATGAGAGACCTTGATGAGGATGGTTAGGACCAAGTGCTGGAATATTCGAGGCAAGGATCGGAACACAGTATGAAACTGGAATGAGAACTGAGCACTAAACAAGTCGCCAGGCAACATCATTAGTTGCGCTTACGGTTGGGCACTGAGCCTCTGTTCAGCTGCTCCTTAAAGACTGAAATCCTGGCGCCAAATCATGGCAGCCAATTAGCAGGACATGCCTCAGTCCTTAAAGGGACAGCACCTCCTATTCAAGCACCAGAGAGTTTAAGCACGTAAATTCTGGAAGCTGGTATGGTTGGGTGCATATGGAAACATTCTTCCATAATAAGAGATCCAGTGTCGCACCCTCTCTCGTTGGCACCTCTCTACATCGATTAAAGATTATTTTTTCAGCACATATCTCACCTTGCCCTTTTACATTATGTGAGTCCCAGTCGACATGTGGAAAATTAAAATCACCTAATATCACAACGTTATTTTTCATTACAACTGTCTGTTATATTTCTAACAATTGGACCCTCTAAATCATGCTATTGGGTGATCTATAATATATTACCATTAATATCATCCATTTCTTATTCCTCAATTCCACCCTCCAGTAGACGAGTCCTCCAGCCTGTTGTGCCTGAATGCTGCTGTCACATTTTCCCTCACTCAAAATGCCACCCCTCAACTTTAACACCTCCACCTCTGTCATACCAAAAACACCAGAACCCTGAAACATTGAACTGCCAGTCCTGTTCCTCCGGCAACCAGTCTCACTAATGGCTACAAAGTCATAATTGCACGTGATTGTCCATACTCCAAGTTCACCTGCCTTACCTAAAATACTCCTTGCTTTCAATTAGACACAGTTCAAAACCTCAGTCCCACCATGTTGTACATTTCAGTTCCCGTCTTTGTATATAGGCTAAACATTTTTCCTACCTTTTTTTCTCCACTATCTGTCTTGGCAGTCTAGCTTCCATTCCCCTGCTACTCTTGTTTAAACTGCTTGGAGCAGCAATAGAAACCCTTCCCGCAATTTCCTCATGCAACTTAGATGCAAACTTTCCTTTTTGTACAGTCCCCACCTTCTCTGGAAGAGAGCCCAAAGATCAACAAATCTGAAACACTCCCTTCTGCACTATCTCCTTAGTCATATATTAAACTCTATTATTTTCCAATCTCTAGCCACGTTTGCATGTGGCTCAACTCCCTGGAGACTCCATCCTTCAACTGAGAACCTAACTCCCTGAATTCACTGTAGAGGATTTATTCTGCCTTCCTGCATGTGTCCAACGTAGACTACAACCTCTGGCTGTTCACTGTCCTATTTAGAATGTTATTGGCTCAATTTGAGATGTCCCGGATCCTGGCATCTGGGAGGCAACATGCCATCCAGGAATCTCATTCTTATTCACAAAACATCCTAAACAATGATCTCTCAACACTATTGTTCGGCTCTTCTCCCATATTCCCTTCTGAGTCACAGAGGCAGGGACCACTCCTCTGTGGCTTTCCTCTGCTAGGGAGTACCCCACACCACCCCGACAGTATCAAAAACAATATACATGTAATTGATGGGGACAGGCACAGTGTTAGCACTCCAAATGATCCGGAGTTTGTCCAGCACCAGAATGTCACACAGATTTGGGAGCATGAGATAAAAGGAGAGGTCTAGAACTTTATTCCGTGGAAGTTAGGAGATTAAAGTGTGACTTGTTAGAGGTATATAAATCACATGGGACAAAGGACAAAATCACATAGTGTCCGCCCCTCCACCCCAGGAAAGTTGTGCACAAAACAAAAGAGTTTAAGTTAGGAGACATAGGACTTAAATGGGACATCAGGGCAACTTCTTCCTGTAAAGCAGAGCGAATATTGGCAATAGGCTACCTGAAACAGAGTTTGGTGGACATACTAGCAACATCTAAAAACCATCTAAGTTAAGTGCACGGATAGGAGAAGTTTAGGGCTGTGGGTGAAACATGCCAGATTGGACTAACTCGCTGAGTAGCACAATCGTCATGGTTGACATATCCCAAACAGCGTGTTTTGACATTGTTTGATACTCTGACTATGACTCCAGGAGTGATTGTATATCACTAATTATATACAACTATAATTATATACTGCTAATCAGTAATAGCAGCAAACCATATACACCCACACATTTTGATAGCCACATAAAAAGTTCGTTGATGCTTTGTTTTTAGTCTATTGAGCAATCAGACAGCCTTTTGGCCCACAACGTCAATGTTGTATACCTATCTATACTCATCCTACTCCCCAGTAATTGGGGCACAGGTTTGTCGGTACTGGGGATCCCAGTGAGGGGTGAGTAGTGATTGTCTCTGATGAAGGCAGCATCCTCACGTCTCCAGCGTCTCTGATTTGCCAGCTCTTGTAGAGAGCACCCCTACTGCTAGATTCTGTGATAAGAGGAAATGTCCTCTCCATATTGACCATGCCCACAATAAATACAGGCAGAATTAGGCTATTCAACCCATCAACTCTATTCTGCCATTCAATAATGGCCGATTTTCACCGACCCTGACTTCTCTGGATTATCTGTAAGACCATTTACCAACCAAGAACCCATCAATATCTGCCTGATGTAACCAAATTAATTTACCACTGCAACACCTTGTATTTATGAATTCAACAATAAGGTGAAAAAAGATTCAATATGAAGGTAAGATGGCCAATAATATAAACGCAGATACTCTAAGTTTATGTTAGACATATAAAGAGGAAACAAGAGGCAACAGTGGATATCAGACCACTGGAAAATCAGCTAGAGATGTGATATGGTAGAACAAAGAAATGGCAGACAAACTCAATAAGTAGAGAAGAAATCAATAATATTGAGAAGAACTCCATAAATGATTAAGTTTTCCAGACATTCGAGAGTGTCAGAGGGCAGAAGTAAATATAGTTCCCGTTACTAAGGAGAAGGTGCTTGGGAAGCTGAAAGGTCTGAATCCTGACAACTTGCATCTCGATCTGGTATGGGAACAGTCGAGCATCGGGCCTGAAGTCTCTGAAAAGGACAGTGACAACAGCTGAGAGGATCATAGCAGTCTCGCTACCATCCATCAGGGACATTTATCAGCAGCGCTGCATACGTAGGGGCTTTAGTATTATTAAGAACCCCACTCATCCATCCAGCATCCTCTTTGACTTTCAACCATCAGGTAGGAAAAAACAAGAATTGTCAGGATGAGAAATAATTTCTTCTCCCAGGTCATTAGGCTTATGAACTCCAGCCATATGGCCATTCATTAATCTATTCCTATATATATATATATATGTAGTAAAATGACAACGGACTTCACTTCACTTGACTAGTCCTCTTGAAATGAATGCTAACATCGCATTTGCCTTCCTCACCACAGACTCAACTTGCAAACCTGCAACAAAACCATCAATTCCTCATGCCTTCTATTAGCCCTCCTGATCTCCGTCTTAAGTGTTCTCAGGCATTTCTTATGCTCAAGTACCTCATTTGTTCCTTGCTGCAGCCACTAATATCCTCCTTCTTCTTCTTAATGAGAGCCTCAATATTTCTTGAAAACCAAGTTTCCCCAAAAGCATCACCTTTGCCTTTTATTCTGACAGAAAGATGCAAACTGTCAGAATTTTACTTTGGAAGGGCTCCCGCTTACGAAACACACCTTTGCAAGAAAACAACCTGTCCCAATGCACACTTGCCAGTTCTTTTCTGATGCTATCAGAATTGGCCTTTCTCCAATTTAGAAACTCAAATCGAGGGCCAGACCTCTCCTCCCCATAATTATCTTAAAGTTAATGGCATTGTGATCACATGAAACTGGGAGAAAAGAGAAATATGGAACATTTGTAGCTGGGATTAATTTAGACCTGGTATTATGTATTAATTTTATTAAGGTATTTGGTAACTTTCCGATGGCAGACTCATTCAGAATGTCAGCACGCATAGAATCCAGGGAAACATGACTGCATAGATACAGAACTGTATTTTCATAGCAGGCTGAAGGTGGTATTAGCGGAGCTTATTCTGCTTGGAGGACTGTTACCAATGGTATTCGGCAGGGTTCTGTTTTGGGACCCCTATTCTTTGAATAAATGACTCGGATGAGAAAGTAGAAGGGTAGGCTAGTACGATTACAGATGACACAAAGGTTGATGGAGTTGTGGACAGTGTGGTGGGTTGTGAGTTTCATTGTGGTCTTGACAGATTACAGAGTTTGGCTGTGAAAAGGCAAATGGCATTTTACACAGAAAATTTTGAAGTGATTCACTTAGGAAGGTCTAATTTGGAGGGAGAATACAGGGTTAATGGCAGGATTCTTTGCAGCGTGGAGAAAAAGAGAGACCTTGGTGTCCATAGATCCCTCAAAACTGCTGTGCAAGTTGATAGGGTTGTTAAGAAGGCATATCATGTGTTTGCTTTTATTCATTGGGTATTAAATTCAAGAGCCATGAGGTAATATCCACAGAAATACCTCTAGAAAAGCTAATTAGATCAGACATGGTATCTTGTGTTCCGTTCTGGTCACCTCATTACACTGGACAACAAACATTTTGCTTCCTGAATATTTTTGGATGTATCTTATGGATTTTGGGCTGATGATCATGAAAATCACCATGAAATATCCCAGCCACGCACGATGGTTTGAAATCGCCTATATTTGAAACCTCAATTCAGGTCAGGTAAGCTAAAAAGTTTTCTATGTTCTCCGGGCATGCTTAGGCAAGGCAGATGCTGCATGGCAGAGCAGGTTTTATAAAGACTATAAATTTTCATGAAGGATTTTGATATTTAATACAGATGTTCCCCACAACAACAGATGCCAAGATTAAGGAAAACATTTTTGTTGGTCCACATGTCAAACAGATCATCAATGACAGGGAGTTTGGAGAACTTTTAGTGGGACCATGGAAAATTGCATGGAAAGCATTCAAGGATGATGTTGAAAAATGTCATGGCAACTACAGAGCACCAAACTATGTGCAGCTGGTTGAGGACCTGCTTCAAGCATACAAAACTATGAAGCGCAACATGTCGCTAAAGATTAATTTTCTGCATTCCCATTTAGACTTCTTCCCTGCACATCTTGGCACTGTCGGTGATCAGCACGTGAAAGGTTTTACAAGGACATTGTAGTCATGGAGAAATGGAATCAGGGCAACTGGAACGCTGGCTGCTTATTGTGGGACACTTCAGCGAGAACCCTCGGACATAATCAACAAAACATTTTTTATCTTAATTGAACTTTTGGAAAGCATCAGTACCATTATACAATTAAATGCATTATATTCAATAAAAGTTAATTTCTTGTTTCTCCAAATTTCTACGTGATTGAAGTAGTCTGAAATTAAGTTTGTGCTGAATTCCAAGTGGTCTACGATAAACAAAAAAATCTGAGAAAGCAGTCTTCTCTAAAAAATTGTTGTCCTGTGTTATAAGAGGGATGTGAAAACTTTAGAGAGCGTGCAGAGGAGGTTATCAGGATTCTACCTCAACTTTCGAGTATGGGTTAGTGAGCTAGGGCTTTTCTCTTTTGAGCGGAGGAGGATGAGAGGCAATTTGATAGAGAAGTACAAGAGGTAGGAAACACAGAAATTCAGTGGACAACTAAACCTTCCTCCCATGCCCCCACTCCAAGAGAAAATGGAAAATACAAGGAGGCAGCATTGT
Source organism: Hemitrygon akajei (assembly GCF_048418815.1). Taxonomy (NCBI): domain Eukaryota; kingdom Metazoa; phylum Chordata; class Chondrichthyes; order Myliobatiformes; family Dasyatidae; genus Hemitrygon; species Hemitrygon akajei. Next base: position 184,070,049 of record NC_133124.1, on the reverse strand, counting down.
CACAACCACGAACTTGGTGGTGCAGCAGATACAGCAACTCCGCTCGTGAATATGCAAATTTCAGCTAATTATTATTTCTTTATAGTGATATTTAACACCCTTTTCATTGTAGCACTTGTCAAAACTTAAGCAAGAGGTAGCCGACTACACAAAACCAACTTCCGCTGCATTGCACAGATCAGCAGTTGCAAAAGAGGAGACTGAACAATCAAAGTCCCAACCACTAACCACAGACACCACTTACTGATATCCATATTGCACCAGAATATGCAGATCCTGGATTGGCCTCTACAGACACCTAAGGACTCACCAATAGACAACCCCTTAGGGGATCATACTCGACTTGAGTGATCACACTATTATTGAAATGGACCAGATATATAAATAGCTGGATAGGCAGGGACAGATTAATGATAGTCAATGTGGCTGTGTCTAAGCAATCTTACAGTTTTTTGAGGAAGTTACAGGGAAAGTTGATGAAGGAACGAAACTGGATATTATGTACATGGACTTCAGCAAATCCCTTGACAAGGTCCTGCATGGGAAGTTGGTCAAAAAGGTTCAGTAGTTTGGCATTCAGGATGAGCTAATAAATTGGATTAGGCATTGAATTTGAAGGAGAAGTCAAAGAATAGTTGTAGATGTTTGCCTCTCTGACTGGAGACCGGTGATTAGTGGTGTGTCATAGCAATCAGTCCTGGGTTTACTGTTGTTTGTCATCTATATCAATGATTTATATGATAATGAGCTAAACTGGATCAGCACACCTGTGGATGACACCAAGATTGGGGGCAAAGTAGAGAGTGAAGAATACTGTCAACTTTTGCAGTGGGATATGGACCAGTTGAAAAATGGGCTGAAAAATGGGCTGAAAAATGGCAGTTGGAATTTCATGCAGACAAGTGTGACATGTTGCACTTTGGGAGGACCATAGGAGTGTGGTAGAACAGAGGAATCTGGGAATACAGATCCACAATTCCTTGGAAGTGATGTCATTCATCGATAGGGATGTAAAGATAGCTTTTGGCACAATGGCCTTCATAAATCAAAGTACTGCGTACAGAAGTTGGGATGTTATGTTGAAGTTATATTAGATATTGGTGAAGCCTAATTTAGAGTATTGCATGCAGTTCTGGTCTCCTACTGACAGGAAAGGTATAAGATTGAAAGAGTTCAGTGAAAAGTTACAAGGATATTAATGTTACAAGGATTTGAAGACTTGACTTATCAGGAAAGGTTGAATGGGTTAGGACTTTATTCCCTTGAGTGTAGGAAAATGACAGGTGGTTGCTAGAGGTATAGAAAATTATTAGGAGTATGGATAGGGTAGGTTAGGTGAGACTAAAACTGTAGGTCATGGATTAAGGATGAAAGTTGAAATGTTTAAGGAAAACATGAGGGGGTAATATTTCAGTCAGGGGGTGGAGAGGGAGTGGAGCGATCTGCCAGTGGAAGTGCTGGATACCGGTTTGATCATTTAAGAGAATTTGGATAGATACATAGATGGGAGGGATATGGAGGGCTATGAGCTCGGCGCAGTTCAGTGGAACTAGGCAGAATAATAGTTTGGCACAGGGTCGATAGGCTGAAGTGCCTTTTTCTGTGTTGCAGTGTTCTATGATTTCAGTCAAAATGGCACTTGCAGTTCTGGTTGCTTAACTTGTAAGAATTAGACTCAAGGATATGAGACAAACTGGTTTCTGATACAAAGTTGTACACAGGACTGAATTTTTAATTTTTGACTGTTGCTGTGGGTATAGTTTATCACAAGATGTGAACCTAGCTTTTGTTTTCTAATTCACAAGGTTAATCGAACAACCTTTGCTTTTGCATCAGTTTGTACGTGCATAAAATGAGATGTGTTCGCTGTATTAGTTCTCCTCCCCACAATATCATGAATAAAGTTCTCTTTACTTTGAAGTCTGTGTCTAATTTTACTTGCAATCAATTTTAATCGAATTTCCTTAGCAAATTAATTCCCTAACGGCCATCATCTGTGAAGAAAGCAGTTTGAGTACAGCTTTAGATCAAGGACTCTGACTGGATTTCAGCCGCCTTGAAAAAGAAGACATGAGAGCAGGAGACTTAAACTGTTTCACAGATGAACTCTAAAGTTGCCCAAGTCGGCAAAACCCTCTGGCCATCCATACCTCCACCAGCTGCCCAGGCAGTGTGTTCCATGCACTCTCTGTGTAAAAACCTACCTCTAACATCACCCCCCTCCACCTATATTTTACCTCAGTCACCTTAAAATTATGCCCTTCGTGAGATCCCATGCAATGCGGAGTGAGATGGCCGTTTGATTCAAAATTGAACTTGGTGGAAGGAGTCAGAGGTTGGTAGTAGAGGGTTGTTTTTCAAACTGGTGGCCTGTGCCCAGTGGTGTGCTGCGGGGTTCAGTGCTGGACCCTCTATTGTCATGTGTACAGGAATGTAGGTAGTGAGGTTAGTAAGTTTTCTTGGTGGCACTAAGATCAGTTTATTGTTGTCATATGTACTGAGGTACAGTGAGAAATATGTCCTGTGTACTGTCCATAGAGAAGTGAAGGGGAAACTAATATCAGAATGCAGAATAGAGAGTAACAGCTACAGAGATAGTGCAGTGTAGGCAGATAATGAAGTGCCAGATCTTAACAAGGTATACAGTGAGATCACAAGTTCAAATGACAATGAGTCAGATTACAGGAAGGAGATAAGAGCTGAGTAATATGTTGTCATGACAATGAAGTTTCCCTCAATGTCAACAAAAGAGCTGCTCATTGACTTTAGGAAAGGGGAGGGGGCAGTACAGACTCTTTTCTACATCAATGGTGTGTAGAAGTTGAGAGAGTTCAAGTTCAAGTTCCTAGGAGTGAACTTCACTGTCTTGTTCTGGTCCACGGCCATGAATGCTCACCAGTGCTGGTACTTCCTCAGGAGGCTAAAGAAATTTGTCATGTACCCCTTGACTCTCACTAATACATAATAGTAAACATCTTATTGGATGTATCATGCTTAGTATGGTAACTGTTTCATCCAGGACCACACAAAACTGTACAGAATATAGGAAGGTATCAGGAAGTAGTAAAACCTTAAGACATTGGAGCAGAATTAGGCCATTCTATTGTGGTTTGATTTATTTTCCCTCCCAAATCCATTCCCCTGCCTTCTCTCAGTAATGTTTGACACCCTTGCATTTGGTCATAATGACAGACGAGGAAGCTTGTTAACACAACAAACATTTTGTTGTGATAAATACAAAACAGGCCGGGCACCATGACTGGGAGAGTGAACCCAACCAGTCTCAATCAGACTAGGGAAGGTGACCATCACACACCTCGGTTACAGTTAGGGTGCCCCACAAATATATAAGCAAACAACTGTATAACCCAAGCTAAGATGTAACAATAAATGAACTGGAACTTTCCATCATAATCCTATAAAAAACATTTTAACACAAACAATAAACAGTGCTGGTCATTAGAAATGCAGGGGTGGGCTGTCGACCACCCTTCCATCCCCCCCCCACCCCAAGAGCATCACAATACTGAAAGACTTGGTCTCTACAACAGCCCATGACAATAAATTCCACAGATTCACACCCACTGACTAAAAAATATTCCTCCTCATCTCTGTTCTACATGGGTGACACTCTATTCTGAGGCTGTGCCCTCTGATCCTAAACTCACCTACTCTAGAAAATATCTTCACCCCATCCGCTCTATCCAGATATTTCATCAATCAATAGGATTCAATGAGATCCCATATCATTCTTCTAAATTCCAGCAAGTACAGACCCAGAGCCATCAAATACTCCTCATGTGTTAACCCTTTCATTCGTGGAATTATCTCATGAACGTCCTCTGAACCCTCTCCAATGCCAGCACATCTTATTCTAGAAAGGAGCCCAAAACTGTTCACAATACTCCCAATGCTGTCATGATGGGCCATGAGTTCAGGGTAAAACACAGCGTACAGAACAGCACTTATATAAACCTACTCCAAGATCAACCTAACCCTTCGCTCCAAAGCACCTCACGGATTTCCATGTTTCTTACATCCATCTGCCATTCTAAGAGTCACTTAAATGTCCCGACTGTATCTGCTGCTACCACCACAACCAGCAGTATGGTCCTGATACCCACCACTCTGTAAAAAAAATCTACCTTCGAAATCTCCCCTAAACTTTCCTTCATTCACCTTAAACAGATGTCTTCTGGTGCTTGCCATTGCCAACCTCATTAGTTATGCTCTTTAATCTAGGCAGCATCCCAGTAAATCTCTTCTGCACCCTCTCTAAAGCTTCCAAATTCTTCCTATAATGAGGCAACCAGTGCTGAGCACAGTATTACCAGTGGGATCTTATCAGAGTTATATGGAGCTGTAACAGTACCTCATTCTCTTGAACTCAGTCCCAATTAATGAAGGCCAACACGCCATATGATTTTTTTTTTAAACACAAAATGCTGGCAGAACTCAGCAGGCCAGACAGCATCTATGGGAGGAGGTAGTGACGATGTTTCGGGCCGAAACCCTTCATCAGGAGTGAAGTAACATGGAGAGGGGAAGGTTGACTTTTTAACCATCCTATCAACAGTGCGGCAAATTTGGGGGATCTATGGACTTGTATCCCCCAAGATCCCCCTGTTCTCACACACTGCTAAGAATCCTGCCAGTAACATTGTACTCTGTCCTCAAGTTTAGTCTTCCAAGGTGAATCACTTCTCACTTTTCTTGACTGAGCTCCATCTGCCCATTACTCTGCCCAGCTTCTATATCCTTCTATATTCCATTGTAAATATGGGATCGGATGATTTTTCTGATTCCCAGGTTCTTTTGGGTGTCCAGGAATGAGTGAAAACTTGTTGCTTCAGGATCAGATCCCATGAAACTGAAGATCCTCAGGGAAAGACAAAGAACAAGATGGTGCCTTCTCAAAGGCTGGCACTTTTATACTTCAGATGAGGCCACATTCATGAGATAAACAAAGGGGCCAATTAAGACACAGGGTCAGAACACACGTGTCATATGCTAACACTAGCCAATGAAAAATATTTAAAAAGGTGATAAACTGAACTTGACTGCTATACTGGTTTCCACCAGTAGGTGGAGACAAGCACTGCATATTATGAAAAATACACGATTTTGTTAAAAATACAAATTATGTGCCAGTAAAAGTACAATTTGAGTCTTGTCAATTCAAGTGATACCTTATTAAAGGCATAAAAAACAACCAATTCCAACATCACCTACAAAAGGCTTCCACGATATCTACTGTACAACACCACCAACCTTCATGTCATCTGCAAACTTACTAATCCATCCTCACACTTCATTATAGAAATAACCTATTAAAAAAATCACAAAGAGCATGGGCTCCAGAGCAGATCCTCGTGGAATACCACTAGTCAGGCAGAATATGTTCAAAGTTCAAAGCAAATTTTATTCTCAAAGTATATTTATTGTATGTCAGCATATACAACCCTGAGATTCATTTTCCTTTGGCCATGCTCAGCAAATCTATAGAATGGTAACTATAAGGGGATCAATGAAAGATCAGCTAGAATTTAGAAGACAATGAACTGTGCAAATGCAAATAAATAGCATTAAATAATGAAAACATGTGATAATGAGATAAAGAGTCCTTAAAGTGAGATCATTGGTTGTGGGAACATTTCAATGTTGAGGTAAGTGACTGTAGTTATCCCCTTTTATTCAAGAGCCTGATGATTGAGGGTTAATAACTGTTCTTGAACCTGGTGGTGTGAGTACTGAGGTTCTTGTACCTTCTACCTGATGTCAGCAATGATAAGAGAGTACGACTTGGGTGGTGGGATCTCTGATGATGGATGCTGCCTTCCTACAATAGTGTTTCGTATACATGTGCTCAGTGGTTGGGAGGGCTTTACCTATGATGTACTGGGCCGAATCCACTACTTTTTGTAGGATTTTCCATTCAAAAGCATTGGTGTTTCCATGCCAGGCTGTGATGCAGCCAGTCAATATATTCTCCACGGCAGATCTATGGAAGCTTGTCAAAGTTTTAAATGTCATGCCAAATCTCTGCAGATTCCTAAGGAATTAAAGGCGCTGCCGTGCTTTCTTTGCAATTGCACTTCAGAATCAGAATTCCCTGAAATAGTAACACTGGTTCTCTGAAATAGAAACACACAGGAATTTAAAGTTGTTAACCCTCTCCACCTCCGATGAGGACTGGCTCGTGGACATCTGGTTTCCCTCTCCTGAGGTCTACAATTAGTTCCCTGGGCTTGCAGACATTGAGTGAGGGGTTGGTGTCATGACACCACTCAGCCAAATTTTCAATCTCCCTCCTGTGTACTGATTCATCACCACTTTTGATACGACCCACAGCAGTGCTGTCATCAGCGAACTTGAATATGGCATTGGAGTCATGCTTAGCCACACAGTTACAGGTGTAAGGTGAGTAGACCAGGGGGCTAAGCACACAACCCTGTGGTGCACCTGTGATGATGGTGATCATGGAGGAGCTTTTGTTGCCAATCCAAGCTGACTGGAGTCTGTCTACAAGTAGGGAAATTCAGGATCCAATTGCACAAGGAGGTACTGAGGCCAAGATCTTGCAGCATATTGATTACTTTTGTGGGGATGGCGGTATTGAATGCTGAGCTGTTGTTGATAAAGAACACCCTGATGTTATACATCTTTGCTGTCCAGATGATCCAGGATTGAGTGATGAGCCAATGAGATGGCATCTGTTGTGGATCTTTTGCTCTGGTAGGCAAATATGGAGTGGATCTAAGTCACCTCTCAGTCTATAACCAAACTGACAACTGACAATTCAGCCACATGTTGAAATAGATTCCCCTTCCTTTTGATTCTGTTTATGAAACCTAAAATATTCTGAAATCAACAATGGCTAACTGTTCCTACAGGGCATAACAGAGGACTCTCTGATCTATGGGCTGTTCCCGGGGAAGCACATGGAGATAAATTTCCAATGCTGCTGGCAGATCATCAACTTGGTGAAAGATGCTCTTTGGGCGGCCCAAAACTTGATTGTCTACCAGCACATGGAACGGACTGGCACATTCTCCGTTGCAGGGGTACGTTCCAAGGGATGCACCGAAACTTGGTGCTGCCACCATAAGGGTCCAGTGGGGAAGGACCACGGTATAGGGTTCTTCTCCCGGAGGAGTGGGAGGGGTTGGGTGGCAGGGAGTATGTCCCTCCACAATGGTTGTACAATATGAACCAGCAGAGACCGGAGAACAGACCAGGCACCATAACCGGAGAGAGAAAAAAGCTCATACAGGTGGGGAGGTTACCATCACATACCATGGTTACAGTCAGGGTGACCCACATATACACAAGCAAATAACAGCATAACCCAAGCTAAAATGTAATGATAAATGAACTGAAACTTCCCACGTAATTCCACGAAAGCATTTTAACACAAGAACCATAAACAGTGCTGGTGATTAGAAATACAGGGGCGGGCTGTCGATCACGCCCTCCCCATGAAGGACAGGTAGTGCGGCAACGTCCAGCTGACTGGGGCGTTGCGCGGAAATGGGGCCAGACCCACTTCATAGCCAGTGCAACAGGTAAAACCTAGGCATGTAGTGGTACTTTGTGCCCACGTATTTGTTTCCACGCACAACCTGATACAGCCACACATGAAGCTGGTCATTAGGATAAGGATGACATTGGATTCGTTTTTGCCCCCATCGTTCAGGAACTTGTGCATGGCGACTCGTCTGGCCTGCTCCATCTTTGATCCCCAGATGAACCTGACGACGGCTCGGGTGATTTCCGAGCTGCAGAAGAGGGGAATGGGCTCGGCTTGCGCCAAGTACAGCAGCCCCAAGAGAACCTCACACCTGATGACCAGGTTCTTGCCCGTTATAGAACATAGAACATTGAATAGTACAGCACAGTACAGACCCTTTGGTCCACAATGTTGTGCCAACCCTTAAACCCTGCCTCCCATATATATCCCCCCACCTTAAATTCCTCCATATACCTGTCTAGGAGTCTCTTACATTTCACTAGTGTATCTGCCTAATGCCTCAGGCAGTGCATTCCATGCACCAACCACTCTCTGAATAAAAACCCTTCCTCTAATGTCCCCCTTGAACTTTCCACCCCTTACCATTAAGCCACGCCCTCTTGTACTGAGCAGCAGTGCCCTGCGGAAGAGGTGCTGGCTGTCCACTCTATCTATTCCTCTTAATAGCTTGAATACCTCCTATCATGTCTCCTCTCATCCTCCTTCTCTCCAGAGAGTAAAGTCCTAGCTCCCTTAATCTCTGACCATAATGCATACTCTATAAACCAGGCAACATCCTGGTAAATCTCCTATGTACCCTTTCCAATGCTTCCACATCCTTCCTATAGTGAGGCGACCAGAACTGGACACAGTACACCAACTGTAGCCTAACCAGTTTTATAGAGCTGCATCATTTTCCCGTGACTCTTAAACTCTATCCCTTGACTTATGAAAGCTAACACTCCATAATCTTTCTTAACTACCCTATCTACCTGTGAGGCAACTTTCAGAGATCTGTGAACATGTACCCCCAGATCCCTTGGCTCTTCCACACTTCCAAGTATTCTGCCATTTACTTTGTACTCTGCTTTGGAGTTTGCCCTTCCAATGTGTACCACCTCACACTTCTCTGGGTTGAACTCCATCTGCCACTTCTCAGCCCACTTCTGCAACATATCAATGTCTCTCTGCAATCTTCGACAATCCCCTACACTATCCACAACATCACTAACCTTTATGTCATCTGCAAACTTGCCAACCTACCCTTCTACCCCCACATCCAGATCATTAATAAAAATCACAAAAAGTAGAGGTCCTAGAACTGATCCTTGTGGAACACCACTAGTCACAACCCTCCAATCCGAATCTACTCACTCCACCATGACCCTCTGCTTTCTTCAGGCAAGCCAATTCTGAATCCACCTGGCCAAACTTCCCTGGATGCCATGCCTTCTGACTTTCTGAATAAATTATTGATAGGGAGCACCCACACCACAGTCCCAGTTTCTGCTTTACCTTGGAAGTCTGCTCCAGCCAGTTCTTGTTGCTTGCCTCAGTCCCCTCCCCTGAACCAGATCCCCAACACCTTCACATAATCGGACCTGATGGTGAAGGGGATGTTGGATCAGTCAGGCCAGTTGCCGAACAGCATGGCTTTGCTCTTCGTGCAGTTGACCCTGGTCCCTGACACCAGCTCAAACTGGTCACAGATGCTGATCAGCCTGCGAACCGACCTCGGATCAGAGCAGAAGATGGTGACGCCGTCCATGTACGGGGAGGCTTTCACTTGGGTCCCTCCGCTGCCTGGCAGTATCACCCCTCTTATACCCTCATCCTTCCCGATGGCTTCGGCAAATGATTCTATACAGCACGCTAACAAGACAGGGGAGAGAGGGCAGCCCTGCCCGACTCCAGACCTGATGGGGAAGCTGTCTGTTTCCCACCCGTTGACCTGGACTGCGTTACAGATGTCCGTGTAGAGCAGTTTGATCCAATTCCAGATTCCTTCCCCAAATCCCATTTTGGAGAGTACATCTGCCATGTACGTGTGTGATATCCTGTTGAAGGCTTTATCCTGGTCCAAGTTGATCAGGCAGGCATCCACCCCCCTGTCCTTCAGCAGTGTGAGGCTGTCCGAGATCTTCCTGCCCAGTACAGCACAGGTTAGGTCCGAGTGGATCACTTGTCCTAGAGTATACTGACTCTGCTGGCAATAGCCTTGGACAGGATCTTGTAGCCTACATTCAGAAGTGATATGGGCCTCCAATTTTTAATGTCATCTCTTTCCCCCTTCTGCTTGTAGATGAAGCATAGCGTTGTTCATTTCCAGCAGTTTTGGGCCCATCCGGTTCCACAGAGCCGAATACAACTCGACCGGTAAGCCGTCGCTTCCGGGAGTCTGACTCAACTCAAAGGAACGGATGGAGCCTGTCAGCTCGTCCAGTGTCAGTGGCTGGTCCAGACTCTCTTGCTTGCCGTTGTCTAAGACCTGCGAGATAGACGACAGGAAGTTGTGGGAAGCTGTGGGGTCTGTGGCCTTCCTGCCATACAGACCGGCATAGAAGGACCTGCAGATCCTCAGTATGTCTGTCTGCGAGGACGCGACTGAGCCGTCCTCTTCCTTAAGGTTGTGGATCACAGAGTTCCCTCCGTGCACTTTTTGGAAGAAGAAACGTGAGCACGTCTCGTCCTTTTCAATGGTTTGGACACTTCATTGGAAAATAATCATGGAGGATTCGGCGGCGAAGTGCTGGACTTTCTGGCTCTTCAACTCTCGTAATTCCTCCCTCACATCCACCACCTTCGACTGCAGAAGGAGAGGTTGCTGCAACTCCGTCTGGAGTTTACCAGCTCCCTCTGCCCCTGCCTTGATTTCTGGACCCCTTCCTCTACCCTGTGGATCACAGAGTTCCCTTCGTGCACCTTTTGGAAGAAGCGTGGGGAGGTTCCCTGAGCAGACTGTCCGGGTCATCTGGCAAAATGCCTCACCAACAGGCTACAAACCTAGCCTGGCTGGCGGTGAGCGGGGCCCTCCCAGTCAGATCCCTCCTGTATGCCCGGAACATCGTCTCCACGTACCGCTGCCCACGGGAGGACTAACCGGTAACCCACCTCTTTCCACACTGTGAGTTCGCGGAGAAGGTGTGGAGGAGGATGAAAGGGCTGCTGTCACGCTTCATTCCCAGCAGCTGCGTAACAGAGGACTCTCTGATCTACGGGCTGTTCCTGGGGACGCACACAGAGACCAACATCCGGTGCTGCTGGCAGATCATCAGCTCGGTGAAAGACGCTCTTTGGTCGGGCGAAACTTAATGGTCCGGCAGCACATCGAGATGTCCGTGGCAAAATGCTGCCGACAGGCACATTCTCGGCTGCAGGACTACGTGCTAAGGGACGCACTGAAACTTGGTGCAGCCACCGCAAGGGTCCAGTGGGGAAGGATCGCGGTTTGGGGTTCTTCTCCAGCGGGAGTGGGACGGGTTGGGTGGCGGGGAGTATACCCCTAAATGGTTGTACAATGTGAACTATTGGAGTGCCACGTGAGTGATTGAAATTGGGAAGTAATGTATAGAATGTAATGGCAACGTCTGTAAGGTGTTCAGAGTTATTGAATGGTTTGTTGTAAATAATTTTATTGTAAATAAAGTATATTTTGTTAATAAAAAATAAAAACTGTTGTTGAGATTAAAGAGCTTCCTCGTCTGTCATCACACACACACACACACACACACAATTACTCACATATCATTGAGGAATCAAATGCATAACACAATTGCAGCAGCGTCACAGGCATGTAGCATCAGATACAAAAACTTCAAAAGAAAAAACATCAACATGAATTGTGCACAATTTTAGAAGAAAGAAAAATTACAACCAAAAAAACTCATTTTAGTGCTAACACTGATCACTTTGGTTCCATTTTACAATAATATTCCATTTTGGTGCTATACTGAGGCAGTGAATAGGTCTGTGCCAGGTGCTGAAAGAACTGAATAGTTGAAAGGAAGTAACTGATCCTGAGCCTGGTGATGTGAGACTTCAGGTTTCTGGACCCCATGTCCAGTGGACACAGTGAGAAGACAGCACAACCAAGATGGGGGGGATATTTGCTGATGGAGGTGGTATACTTGGATTTTCAGAAGGTCTTTGACAAGGTACCGCACATGAGGCTGCTTAGCAAGATAAGAGCCCATAGAATTACAGGGAAGTTACTAGCATGGGTGGAGCATTGGCTGATTGGCAGATAACAGAGAGTGGGAATAAAGGGATCCTATCCTGGTTGGCTGCTGGTTACCAGTGGAGTTCCACAGGGGTCAGTGTTGGAACCGCTGCTTTTTATGATGTATGTCAATGATTTGGACTATGGGATTAATGAATGTGTGGCTAAAGTTGCCGATGATACAAACATAGGTGGAGAAGCGTGTAGTGTTGAGGAAACAGAAAGAATTAGATAGCTTAGAGGAATGGACAAAGAAGTGGCAAATGAAATAAAATGTTGGAATGTGTATGGTCATGCACTTTGGTGGAAGAAATAAACAGAAGACTGTTATTTAGATGGGGAGAGAATCCAAAATGCAGAGATGCAAAGAGATTTGGGAGTCCTTGTGCAAGATACCCTAAAGATTAACCTCCAGGTTGAGTCGATGGTGAAGAAAGCAAATGCAATATTGGCATTCATATAAGAGCAGGGATGTGAAGTTGAGGCTCTATAAGGCACTCATGAGACCACACTTGGAGTATAGTGTGCAGTTTTGGGCTCCTTATTTTAGAAAGAATATGCTGATATTGGAGACAGTTTAGAGAAGATTCACAAGAATGATTCCAGGAATGAAAGGGTTACCATATGAGGAACGTCTGGCAGCTCTTCGGGTGTATTCCCTGGAGTTCAGGAGGATGAGGGGACATCATAGAAACATTCCAAATGTTAAAAGGCCTGAACAGATTAGATATGGAAAGGGTATTTTCCATGGTAGGGGAGTCTAGGACAAGAAGGCGCAACTTCAAGATTGAAGGACGTCCATTTAGAACAAAGATGCCAAGAAATTACTTTAGTCAAAGGGTGGTAAATCTGTGGAATTAGTTTCCATGAGCAGCTGTGGAGGTTAAGTCATTGGGGGTTTTTAAGTCAGAGATAGATAGGTTCTTGATTAGCCAGGGCATCAAAGGGTACGGGCGATAGCAGGGGAATGGGCATAACTGGAAGAACTGGATCAGCCCAGAATTGAATGGTGGAGAAGACTTGATGGGCCAAATGGCCTATTTCAGCTCCTATATCTTATGGTCTTATGTTGTCTTCCTCAGGCTGTGCCTCCTGTAGATATTAGAGATGGTGAGGAGGGATATGCCTGCGATCCTTTGGGCTGAACCCACTCATCTCTATGGCTTCTTATCTCCCTGTACATTCATATTTCCATTCCACACCATGATGCAACTTGTCAGGATACCTTCAACAGCACATCTACAAGACTTTGTCAGAGTGCCTGTGACAAGAAAACTTCTTTAAACTGCTAAGAAATTAAAGACACTGGTGTGCTTTCCTTATGCCCTTACTGACAGCCCTATTTTTTGTTTCTGAGTTCCAGCACCTGTAGATTTTTTGATATGTGGTTTATTTCTTAAGAATCTTTTGAAGAATTAAATTTTGAAATGAATCCCATCAACCCTGGCTGCAGATGGAAGGCACATAGCCCTGACCTCTGGATCTTAAAACCCACCGAGCTTGCACAGTAGAAGCTGGCTCGCACGAGCAAGTAACAACGAGCCTCATACCAAACCATTGAGATTACCACACAATTGGATCCGAGATTGTCATAATCTTACTGTGTGAGTGTTAAAGGCTGAGTCAAGAGTTCTGATCCAGACAAATCCGTTAAATGCTCAAATCTTAATAGTGCCCAGTGTATGGAGGAACAGTTGGTTAAAATATGATGACACCAGATGTAGGAAAGGTTTGGATAGAAAGGATAGGAAATGGTCAGGATGGTCCTTCTACTCCTGGACAGAGCTGGGGCCTGAATCCTTACTAAATCATTATCTGTCAGTGAGGTGGGTAATATTATTCCCTCACAGCCCTACAGACACAGGTTCATTCCTGATTTTGGTGTTATTTGGAGTTCAGATATAGTCATTGAAAGGTACAGAGCAGCAACAGGCCATTCAACCCATCTGGTCTGTGCTGAACCATTTAAACTGCCAATGCCCATAGGCCTCTGTACTCCTACCATCCATTTACCTATCCAAACTTCCCTTAAATGTTGCAATTGCAGCTCGTTCCACACTCCCACAATCCTCTGAGTGAAGAAGTTTCCCCTCATGTTCCCTTTAAAATTTTCACCTTTCACGCTTAACCCATGACCTCTAGTTGTGGTCCCATCCAACTTCAGTGGAAAAAGCTTGCTTGCATTTACCCCTCATACTGTTGTATACCTCAATCAAATCTCCTCTCAATCTTCTACATTCCAAGGATTAAAGTCCTAACCTATCCAATCTTTCCACATAACCCAGGTCCTAAAGACCCAGCAACACCCTTGTAAATTTTCTCTGTACTCTTTCAACCTTATTTACAATGTCTTTTACAACTTCAACATCACATCCCTTCTTCTGTACTCATTACTTTGATTTATGAAGGCCAATGTGCCAAAATCTTTCTTTACAACCTTATCAACCTGTGACACCACTTTCAGTGAATTATGTACCTGTTTTTACAAATCCCTTTATTCTACCACATTCACTGTGCAAGACCTACCCTAGTTGATCGTACCACAGTGCAGCACCTCACACTTATGAGCATTAAATTCCATCTGCCATTTCAAGCTTAGTATTCCAGCTGGTCCAGATCCCACTGCAAGCTCTGATAGTCTTCCTCACTGTCCACTATGCCCCAAATCTTGATGTCATCCGTAAATTTGCTGATCCAATTAACCACATTATCATCCAGATCATTAATATACGTTTGTAGATGACAAACAACAGCAGACCCAGCACCAATCCCTGTGGAACTGGAAGTCACAGGCTTCCAGTCAGAGAGGAAACTGTCTACTACCACTCTTTGGCTTCTCTTACTAAGCCAGTGTATAATCCTTCTTGACTAACCTACCATGTGGAATCTTGTCAAATGCCTTGCTAAAGTCCATGTAGACTCTCTTTCCTTCATCAACTTTCCTGTTAACTTCCTCACTAACTCTATAAGACTGGTTAAACATGACCTACCACAAACAAAGACATGCTGACTATCTTTTAACAGCCTATATCTATCCAAAGACTCATGTATCTGGTATTTTAGAATACCTTCCAATAATTTTCTCAATACTGATGCCGTCCCTATAATTTCCCGGTTTATTTTTAGAGCCTTTCTTACAGAGCGGAACAATGTTGGCTATCCTCCAATACTTTGTTGCTAAGGAAGCACAGTGAGACATTTTAAAAAAGCAGTGTGGCATGTGCTCTTTGGAAGGGAAGACATGATCGAGTATATCAAAAAAAAAGTAAAGAAATTCATGAGTTCATGAAGAGTAAGTAATAATTATTTTTAAAAAAGCAGAAATCATTGGCTATGTCAGAAAAATTGACACATTTGATTACAAAAAGGTAACTGGAATATGTACACTGAGCTAATGTAATAATATTTTGAAGCAAATGAAATAGCCTGTGAGAAACAAGTACCAATTTTGCACAGTGCATTGGGTTTAAAGGCATATAGTTTGCTTCAAAGTTTGACTGCTCCAATCAAACCAACAGAAATGAGCTTTGCTGATATTGCCAAAGTGATGCAGAAACATTTAGAGCCATTCTTGATTGCAGAACACTTTACATTTCATAAGTGGAATCAAAAGGAAGGGGAGTCTAAATATCAGTGTATGTGGTTGAATTAAAGAGATTGTCTGAGCTTTATCATTAATAATGGGGTTAATGATGTGCTAAGAGATGGTTTAGTTTGTGGAATCTTACAAGAAAGCATTCAAAATAGGCCCTAGCTAAAGCCCAACTTACATTTTAAAGAGCAGTTGAAATCACTGTTTCAATGGAAACTGCAGAGATTCAAATGAGTTGCAGACAGGAATAAAAGTGAACAAGAACAAAATTGCAATGTCTAACAGAAACCGGCCTGACTAAACAAATTCCATTAATGTTGTGGCAGATGCTCACATACACCAAGCAAATGCAGGTTTAATGGTGGAACTTGCAGAAAATGTAACAAGGTAGGGCATACAAAGAGCATGTCAGGCAGTCAAAGATAAATGGACTGCACAGGGAAGAGAAAAACCTAAAAAGCCAAATTGCAGTGCAGAAAGAGCACCAATCTGCATGCTATTGATGAAAAATCTGATGAGAGTGACATAAGACGGTGTAGCCTTGAGATTTACAGTGTGAAAACTAATAACAGACAAGCAATATGGCTTTCACCAAAAGTGAATGGCAAATTAATTAAAATCAAATTGGACACTGGTTCAGCTCTCAAAAGGAAGTTTGAGAGCTATTACAAAGATACCAAACTCAAGCCTGCAGATATCCAACTAGTAACTTATACTGGAGAAAAGGTAAACTCCTGAGGAAATGACATTTGTAACAGTGAAATACAGTACAACAACTATCAAGCCACATTGGGCTTGTATGTGGGAAAAAACAGGAGGAGAAGCATTGCAGAGCTGTGATTGGCTGAGACTACTTCACTGGAGACCCAGACACTATTATAGTGCCACATCACCTACAATAACAGTCAACCAAAAGCAAATTAAGCTAGGTACTGGAAAATTCCACAGATGTCCCCATGCCAAACACCATAAACAGTTGCCTAACAGAGGACACACAGGTGTTGGTGCCAACCTCTATGCCTCAGGTTGGAAATTATATCGGACCACAGAAGGAACATGCTGCTCTGAGGAATCATGATAGCGATGAAAGTAGTGCTCTGTGCAACAATTTTTACAAGCAACCCATGTGAGAACGCTTCTGATACATTAATCGGGGAGGTACTTGTGAAATGCGGCTTGGTTTTTAGTTGGAAGAGAGTTCAAGGAACTTCGGGAAAGGCACAAGCCTTTGGTTTTTGTGTGTATTTTGCATGCATTATTGAATGAAGTTCAAGTGGGAGACAGAAGCTGCTTGTAGAAGTAGATGCAAAGATCAAAGCCCAGCTGGATGAATGGAAGGTCAAAAAAGAAAGGAGTCAATGGAGATACAAAAACAGAGGAGTCGTCAGATGATGTTGTGCTCAGGAAACCAAGAGGAAGGATCAGATTGTAAAGGAAGCAATGGAAGGATTAATAAGAGAATACGCCAGTGAACTAAATGCTCCTTCCCACGGTCAAGATTCAGATCCTAGGAAGAAGGAAGGTTACAAAAAAGAAAGAGTGGGCTGGAGAGATAAATAAGTCTGGACCAGGAGAGAGGCAGGGATCCAAGAAGACCTAGAGAGAAAGTCCAGAAAAGGAGAAGAAAGACCATAAGATACAGGTGCAGAATTAGGCCTTTTGCCCATTGAGGCTGCTCTGCCATTGCATTACGGCTGATCCATTTTTCCTCTCAGTCCCAATTTCCTGCTTCCCTCCCCACACACCCCCTGCCATATCCCTTCATGCCCTGACCAGTCAAGAAGGGTGCCCAGAGCTATCTGAACCTGAAATCTCAGAATCAGCTCCTACAACCACTATGGAAGAGGCCCCCAGCCACAGCTCTCGCCTGCCAAGCAGAGTGGTCCCCCTTGTCAGGAAAGTTGTTATCCCACAAGGGTAAGAAATCCTCCACAGCAATTAAATCCTTAGGCCTGAATTGGACAACTTAAAAATTACTATACTGTGGATGTCTGTATATAGTAATTGTATAGTATAATGTGTATATAGTTAAGATGCATTCTATATTGACTTGGACTTTATAGCTAAGCAGGGAGCACTGTTGTGTCCTTAAATTTCAATAATATTTGAGTAATCTTGTATATAGATTGTTGACTAAGCATTCTTGTTTATTTCAATAATTCATTATGGGTTAAATGTATAAATACATGAATTGCATCCATCATTATCCTACCACATCCTACCGCATGATATGTGCATTCCTCACTTAAAGTAAACTCAAAGTTAGACTCATATTTTGGACTCGTATGTCTTCCTTTGAGATAGTTTTATGTTTTGAAGTTACAGCCACCAGAAAATATTCCATTTCTCTGGCCAAGGAAGATCTCTAACCACGCCATACTCCTTCGGTGTCACCAAGAGGACATGGCCACAATGATTATGAGGAAATGTTGGAGTTGATAGAGAACGTGATGAGAAGGGAAGCCAACTCCATCATCGAGACAGAAACTCATTGGATCTCTGACAGGTGGAGGAAATACAGGAGACCAGAGACAACTTGGTGCCGTACCATAGAGGCAAAGTTGAGGACCCTGAACCATGCCTGGGGCACAATAAAGAATATGGCCAGGGATAGACAAAGATGGAGGACTTTCATTCCTTCATTGCAGCCCTAAATGCCAGCAGCGTACCTGGTGGTAACTTTAGAGTTACAAAACACCTTCATCTGGTACAACAAGGTGAAACTATCTAACAGTTTCAGCACCTCAGGTTCAAACCTGAATTCCAGTGTATTCAGTGTGAACTTTACCTATTCTCCCAATGATTATTGCTGCTCTGGTTTCCTCCCACAAAGTGTATCAGCAGGTGAACTGGCAGCTGTAAACTGCCCCTTGAGAAAGGTAGGTTTCCATGAAAACCGAAAGAGGGAATTGTTGGCCTCCCCTCTGTGTATACTGTTACCAGTCACTACAACTACTCCCTGTGTGTACTGTCATGGTTCACTGCCTCAATGCTCCATATACTGTTGCGGCTCACTGCCTGATCTCTCTTTGTATACTGTAACTGACTACTGCCTTTTCTCTCTACTATTACTCTCCACTACTTCCTCTCTATATACTATTACTGTTTCCTCTCCCAAACATGTGACCTCAGCGAGAAATAGACCTTTCATCAAGTCATTGGAAGTGTTTCACCAAACCTCATGAACTGTAGTGGTAAGAAACAGTCTGTGCCATTGCCAGCAACAGGTCTGCTCAGTGAACTGGTTTGTGATAGAAAGGTTTGCAGGCTGTTTCTTTTCATATGAAGTTCAATAGTGCAATGTCTAATGGTTTAACATGACTAGATGCACCTCATTGACCTTCATATGGTCAGGAAGATTGAGGAAGTGATAGATAGGAGCTATAGGCAGGTAGTCACACCGGGGTCTCAGGAGACAGGTAAGTGGGTAACAGTCAGGAGAGGGAAGGACAAGAGGCAGATGCTAGAGAGTACCCCAGTGGCTGTCCCCCTTAACAATAAGTACTCCTGTTTGAGTACTGTTGGGGGGGACAGCCTACCTGGGGGAAGCAACAGTGGCCGCGCCTCTGGCACAGAGTCTGGCCCTGTGGCTCAGAAGGGTAGGGAAATGAAGAGGATGGGACTCTATAGTTAGGGGGTCAGACAGATGATTCTGTGGATGCAGGAAAGAAACACGGATGGTAGTTTGCCTCCAGTGCCATGGTCTGTCATGTTTCTGATCGCATCCACAATATCCTGAAGTGGGAAGGACAGCCAGAAGTCATGGTACATATTGGTACCAATGACAAAGGTAGGAAAAGGGAGTAGGTCCTGAAAACAGACTACAGGGAGTTAGGAAGGAAGTTGAGAAGCAGGGCCACAAAGGTAGCAATCTTGGGACTACTGCCTGTGAGTATAGGAATAGAATGAGGTGGAGGATAAATGTGTGGCTGAGGGATTGGAGCATAGAGCAGGGATTCAGATGTGTGGATCAATGGGACATCTCTTGGGCAGGTGTGACCTGTACAGAAAGGACAGGTTGCATTTGAATCCCAAGGAGACAAATATCCTGGTGGGGAGGTTTGCTAAGGCTGTTGGGCAGTGTTTAAACTAGAATTGCTGGGGGGTGGGAACCAAAATGAAGTGATGGAGAAAGAGGCAGTTGGCTCACAAACAGAGAAAGCTTGGAGACAGTGTGAGTGGGAGGATAGGCAGGTGATACAGAAGGGACACGCTCAGATTGATGGCTTGAGATGTGTCTATTTTAATGCAAGGAGTATTATGAACAAAGTGGATGAGCTTAGAGCGTGGATCAGCACTTGGGGCTATGATGTTATGGCCAATACTAAGACTTGGATGGTGCAGGGGTAGCAATGGTTCTTCAAGTGCCAGGCTTTAGATGTTTCAGAAAGGACAGGGAGGGAAGCAAAAGAGTTGGGGGTGTGGCACTGTTGATCAGAGATAATGTCACGGCTGCAGAAATGAAGGAAGTCCTGGAGGGGTTGTCTATGGAGTCTCTGTGGGTGGAAGTTAGGAATAGGAAGGGATCAATAACTCTGTTTTTTATAGACCACCCAATAGTAACAGGGACATCGAAGAACAGATAGGGAGATAGATTCTGCTAAGGTATAATAATAAAAGGGTTGTTGTGGTAGGAGATTTTAATTTCCCAAATATTGATTGGCATCTCCCTAGAGTGAGGGGTTTAGATGGGGTGGAGTCTGTTAGGTGTGTTCAGGAAGGTTTCTTGACACAATATGTAGATAAGCCTACAAAAGGAGAGGCTGTTCTTGATCTGGTATTAGGGAATGAATCTGGTCAGGTGTCAGATCTCTCAGTGGGAGAGTATTTTGGAGATAGTGATCACAATTCTATCTCCCGTAGCATTGGAGAGGGATAGGAACAGACAAGTTAGCAAAACATTTAATTGGAGTAAGGGGAAATATGAGGCTATCAGGCAGGAAATTGGAAGCATAAATTTGAAACAGATGTTCTCAGGGAAACGTACAGAAGAAATGTGGCAGATGTTCAGGGGATATTTGCATGGGGTTCTGCATAGGTACGTTCCAATGAGACAGGGAAAGGATGGTATGGTACAGGAACCATGGTGTACAAAGGCTGTTGTAGATCTAGTCAAGAAGGAAAAAAGAGCTTACGAAAGGTTCAAAAAACTAGGTAGTGATAGAAATCTAGATTATAATGCTAGCAGGAAGGAGCTTAAGAATGAAATTAGGAGAGCCAGAAGGGCCCATGAGAAGGCCTTGGCGGACAGGATTAAGGAAAACTCCAAGGCATTCGACAAGTATGTGAAGAGCAAGAGGATAAGGCATGAGAGAATAGGACCAATCAAGGTCTCAAGATGGCGCTCATGGAGTAAACCGCACTTAGGCTTTGCTCCAAAACTTTTACGTTTTTTTAGCCTATAAACACCCCTTAAACTTATTCTAAAGGGGTTAAATATACTGAATTCTTCTTTTTAAACTATTTGAATTATTCTCAACTTGCTGAAATGTCTAAAGCAAAAGAACCGAAACAGTCGAAAGAATTGGTACCTTTAGAAGCAGTTGCGAAGATTGTGGAAACTAAATTTGAAGAGATGCAGGAAAAATTATTCCTAAGGCTTTCGAAGTATGACGATCGTTTGAAATCACTCGAAGAAAAGTTTTTGGAACTTTCACTGGAATCACAAAAACAACAGGCAAACATTTTGGCTCTTGAAGAAGCCGCTCGTAAGAAAGATCGTATGATTGAAAAGATACAAGAAGAGCAAACCTCGACTTCTCAACAGATGGATCGTTATAAAGTTAAAATTACGGATTTGGAAAATCGCTCTCGAAGGCAAAATCTCCGGTTAATTGGGATCCCGGAAGGATTTGAAAGCGGTGATCTTACCGTTTTCTTCTCTAAATTTCTAGTGGATGTCCTGGGCAAAGAGGTCCTGGATCCCCCCCCAATAATCGATCGAGCACATCGGGTAACAAGATTTTATGCAAGTTCAACTTCGAAACCGCGGCACATAATTTTGAGGATTCACTATCCTCATATCAAAGATCGCTTGATCCGTCTGGCTCGTAAAAAAGGTATGATTATCCATCAAAATTTCAAGTTTCGTATCTTGGAAGACTATAGCCCAGAAGTATTACAGGCTAGGCTGGCTTTCAGATCGGTTATGTCGAATTTCCACCAGAAAGGCTACAAGCAAGCGCTGTTATTCCCAGCACATCTGAGAGTCGCCCTGGATGATGGAACTGTTCGGCTGTTTAAATCGCCTGCGGATGCTCAAGGTTTCCTGGATCAATGACATTCTATTGGGCTGATCAGTGTAATTTAGCCTATAAATTTGGATCTATTATGGTTTGATATATGGGTCCTTTTTTTTTTATATGGCTTGCATATACTTTTTATATACGATTAAAGCTTTTTTTCTCTGCTAGGTTTATGCCGATTTTATAGTTTTTTCATATTATTAATCTATTTGCGTTGAAAATGACCGAATAGGGTTTCTCTTTTGTTTTTCTTTTTTTTTAAATAAAAAACGATATACGCTTTCCTTTATACTTTTAACATCTGAATATTAAAACTGAGAAAAAAAAATGGCGTTTCTTCTTCCCGACTGACTCCAGTGTTTGGAGCGTCATAACTGTTTTGATGTATTTGAAAGTTTGAAACTTTTATTTATTGTTTTAATTCTTTTCTTTTAACTTTTTTGTTTATATACATTTATAACACTAATTTTATATTTTAACTTTTGTAGTATTACCCTTTTTATAATGTGGGTTGTGTGTATTTTTTTTTTTAACTCTATTACGTTCGAGTTGCCGTCTTGAGACATGGGGGTAGTTTTAGTATTAGCTTGCTCGCTTGCCTTTTTTGGCTTTTTTCTTGGGGTTTCAAGGGTGGTGGGAGGGGGATTTTTCTTTCTTTTTTTGTTTTTTGCTTGCTTTTTGCTTAGTTTTATTTTTTGGGCGCATATGAAACTACAAAAATGGCTGCAGTGCTATGACTTCCGGTTTCCTTTTGAACTTACTTCCTTCTTCCGGGTTCATGAGTTCACTTTTCTTTCGAACTTATGTATTAACTATAATATATACTGTCATGATGGTTAAGACTATTAATTTCGTTTCTTGGAATACTAATGGTTTAAATCATCCGATCAAATGGAAAAAAGTATTCAATGTATTCCATAGAATGAATGCTAATGTTATCTTTATACAAGAGACTCATGTAAGGAAGATGGATAGTCAGCGCTTGTTTAGGTTCTGGAAGGGCCAACAATACCACTCAAATGTGCAAGCTAAAGTGAGAGGTGTGTCTATTTTTATAGACTCATCTACTGCTTTTATACATCATGAAACAATTTCAGATCCGCACGGTAGATTTTTGCTTATTACTGGTTTACTTTGTAATCAAAAAGTTCTTCTAGTTAATGTTTATGCTCCAAATACTGATTGTCCTGAATTTTTTAAATGCTTATTTACATCCTTTCCCAATCTGAATCAATATAGATTGATAATGGGCGGAGATTTTAATTGTTGTTTAAACCCTGTGATGGATAGGTCCAAGCCCATTCAAATTTTGCCGAACAAATCGGCTTCTCTTATTAATTCCTTTATGGTTGATTCAGCTATTTGTGAGATTTGGCGTTTTTTACACCCTAATGACAAAGAGTTTTCATACTTTTCCCATGTCTATCATAGTTATTCAAGAATTGATTACTTTTTCATTGATCAGCATTTACTTACAGATGTCATGGATTGTAAATATGACTCAATTACCATATCTGATCATGCACCTTTGAAGTTATCTATTAAGGTGACGGATTCATATATTAGTACGAAAAGTTGGAGGCTTAATCCTGTTCTTTTGCAGGACTCTGACTTTATTAGCTTTATTAAACAGCAAATTGATTTGTTTTTCTCAATAAATTCTACAGCAGAGATCTCTAGTGGAATTTTATGGGATACTTTTAAGGCATATATTCGTGGACAGATTATTTCATATTCTGCTGGAGTTAGGAAACGAACTAATTCCAAAATATCAACATTAGTTGATAAAATTAAGGCAATTGATAAGATCTACTCATCAACTCCTAGTAAAGAACTTTATAAAGAAAGAGTGGAACTCCAAATGGAACATAGTTTACTATTAACCTCCTCGATTGAAAGTCAGTTAATTAAATCGAAGGCTCAATTTTATACATATGGAGATAAGTCAGGTAAACTACTAGCTAATCAATTGAAAATTGCTTCAGATAAGCGACAAATTACTAGGATTCGTAAACAAGATGGTACTTTGACGATTGACCATAAAGAGATAAATAAAGCCTTTCAAGATTTTTATAATTCCTTATATCAATCAGAATGTACTAAGGACTCTTCTATTATGAATGAATTTTTAGGGAAATTGAATATTCCAAAAGTAACTGTTGAAGATAACGTATTTTTGGATACACCTATTACCGAGTCTGAAATAGAAAAGGCTATTTTTTCAATGAACTCGGGTAAAGCTTCAGGTCCAGATGGTTTTTCCGCAGAATTTTTTAAATCCTTTTCTTCTATACTTTCTCCTTGGCTTTGTAAAATTTTTAAAGATGCATTAAGTATAGGTAAATTACCACAATCTTTTTATGAAGCTTCTATTTCTTTAATTCTTAAAAAAGATAAAGACCCGACTGAATGTGCATCCTATCGTCCTATATCTTTGCTGAATACGGATTTTAAGATTTTTAGTAAAATTTTAGCTATTAGATTAGAAAATATATTACCTCGGATTATTTCTGAGGATCAGACCGGATTTATTAAAAATCGCTATTCATCTTTTAACATTAGAAAATTAATTAATATTGCTTATACCTCTACATCTAAAATCCCTGAATGTATTATCTCTTTGGATGCCGAAAAAGCATTTGATAGAGTCGAATGGTCATATTTATTCAATACATTGCAACATTTCAATTTTGGATCAAAATTTATATCATGGATTAAGTTAATATATCATAAACCTTTAGCTTCGGTTTTTACCAATAATCAAAAATCCCCTTTCTTTCAATTATTTCGCGGTACAAGACAAGGTTGTCCTTTGAGCCCTTTATTATTTGATATTGCTTTAGAACCTTTGGCTATAGCTATTCGTGAATCACCCAATATTTTAGGCATTACCCGTGGAGAGGCGATGTATAAGGTATCATTATATGCGGACGATTTATTATTATATATATCTGATCCTGAAAAATCTATTCCTGCTATTTCTTCTTTACTTGCTCAATTTAGTAATTTTTCTGGTTATAAATTGAATTTTAATAAGAGTGAACTTTTTCCATTAAATATGTATATTCCAATTTATAATCATGTACCATATAGAATTGTTACAGATTATTTTACCTATTTAGGTATTAAAATTACTAAAAAACATAAAGATTTGTTTAAAACTAATTTTTTCCCCTTAATAGACCAAATTAAGCAACTTGCTAATAGATGGTCCCCACTTTCTTTGTCTTTGGTAGGCAGAATTAATGCCATTAAGATGATGATATTACCTAAATTTCTATATTTATTTCAAGCATTACCAATTTTTATTCCTAAATCTTTTTTTGATATGGTTGACTCTAAAATATCTTCCTATTTGTGGCAGAACAAAAATCCTAGATTAGGTAAAAAATATTTACAGAAGTCAAAGAAAGAGGGCGGCTTGGCTTTACCAAACCTAAGATTTTACTACTGGGCAGTTAATATACGGTATTTGATATTTTGGACACAAGAATTGACTACAGTAGCTGGCCCACAATGGGTAAATTTGGAATGTAAATCTGTGCAAGATTTCTCATTGATCTCAATCTTAGGATCTTCACTTCCTTTTTCGTTACTCAAAATTAATAAACAGATAACTAATCCCATAGTTAAGTATACATTACGAATCTGGTTTCAATTTCGTAAATCTTTTGGCTTGAATAAGTTTATACTGTCAAGTCCTATAATATCTAATTACTTCTTTCGGCCATCATTTATAGATCAGGCTTTTTTCCTATGGAAAACAAAAGGTATAAAATGTTTTCGTGACCTGTATTTGGATGATAACATTATGTCCTTTGAACAGTTATCTAACAAATACAATTTACCTAAAACCCATTTTTTTAGATACTTACAAATTAGAAATTTTTTATATAATGAATTAAAGTCTTTTTCGAAAGAATGTCCACTGGACATTACAGAGAGAATTCTAACTCTTAATCCTTATCAAAAGGGTTTAGTAGCTATCATTTACAATATGATTATGAAGATACAGCCGGATATATCAGAAAAAATTAAGAAGGAATGGCAGGAAGAATTGCATTGCCCTATATCTACTGAGCAATGGGAAAATTTTTATTATTGGTAAACTCATCCTCTATTTGTGCTAAACATGCTCTAATACAATTCAAGGTTGTACATAGAGCCCATATGTCTAAAAATAAAATTGCTCGATTTTATTCTTATGTTAATCCAACCTGTGATAGATGTCATTCTGATATTGCTACATTGACTCATATGTTTTGGTCTTGTCCTTGTTTACAAAGCTATTGGAAGGATATTTTTAATATCATTTCAAGAGTTTTAAATATTAATCTTCAACCACATCCTTTTACTGCAATTTTTGGTCTACCTATGATAGATAATATGTGTTTATCTGCTTCTTCTCAGCGAATGATTGCATTTGCTACACTATTGGCTAGAAGATCTATTTTATTGAACTGGAAAGAAATTAATCCTCCAACTGTATTTCAGTGGCTCTCTCAAACCATTTCCTGTTTGAGTTTAGAAAAAATTAGAAGTGTGGTCTTTAACTCCTCAGTTAAATTTGAGGAAACTTGGAGACCATTTATTCAACATTTTCATGTGAGTTAAATGGTCTGATCCTGAACCTTATTGCTACCATCCTGAATTGTATAAATGGAGGTTCGGAGTCATTGGCACTGCTGTGTGTACTTAACATTATACAATTGCCCATGTTAGTTTTTTTTTATATATTGTTTTTTTTTTCTTCTTCTTTTTGGGGTTTTTTTTGTGCTTTTTGTCTTAAATTTTTCATATTAATATTATAAGTTTGGGAGACTTTTTACATTGATAATATATAATTGATTATTAATGAATCTATTGTGTACTCTCAAATGTTTTTTGTACTATATTTTACTTATGTTATGTTCTAAAAATCAATAAAAAGATTTAAAAAAGAAAAAAGGACCAATCAAGTGTGACAGTGGAAAAGTGTGTATGCAACTGGAGGAGACAGCAGAGGTACTTAATGAATACTTTGCTTCAGTATTCACTACAGAAAAGTATCTTGGCGATTGTAGGGATGACTTGTGGCAGACTGGGGGGGGGGGGCATGTAGATATTAAGGAAGAGATGTGCTGGGGCTTTTGGAAAGCTTCAAGTTGGATAAGTCACCGTGACTGGATGGGATGCACCCCAGGCTACTGTGGGAAGCAAGGGAGGAGATTGCTGAGCCTCTGGCGATCATCTTTGCATCATCAATGAGGACGGGAGTGGTTCCAGAGGATTGGAGAGTTGCAGATGCTGTTCCCTTATTCAAGAAAGGGATTAGAAATAGCCCAGGAAATTATAGACTAGTGAGTCTTACTTCAGTGGTTGGTAAGTTGATGGTGAAGATCCTGAGAGGCAGGATTTATCAACATTTGGAGAGGCATAATATGATTTGGAATAGTCAACATGGCTTTGTCAAAGGCAGGTCGTGCCTTATGAGCCTGATTGAATTTTTTGAGAATGTAACTAAACACGTTGGTGAAGGTAGATGTAGTGTACATGGATTTCAGCAAGACATTCGATAAGGTACCCCATGCAAGGCTTATTGAGGAAGTAAGGAGGCATGGGGTCCAAGGAGACATTGCTTTGTGGATCCAGAAATGACTTGCCCACAGAAGGTAAAGAGTGGTTGTGGAAGGGTCATATTCTGCATGGAGGTCGGTGACCAGTGGTGTGCCTTGGGGATCTGTTCTGGGACCCTAACTTTTTATGACTTTTATAAATGACCTGGATGAGGAAGTGGAGGGATGGGTTAGTAAATTTGCTGATGACACAAAGGTGTTGTGGATAGTGTGGAAGGCTATCAGATGTTACAGTGGGACATTGATAGGATGAAAATCTGGGCTGAGAAGTGGCGGATGGAGTTCAACCCAGATAACTGTGAGGTGGTTTATTTTGGTAGGTCAAATACGATGGCAGAACATCGTATTAATGGTAAGACTCTTGGCATTGTGGAGGATCATAGGGATCTTTGGGTCTGAGTCCATAGGACACTCAAATCTACTCTGCATGTTGACTCTGTGGTTAACAAGGTGCATTGGCCTTCATCAATCGTGGGACTGAGTTTAAGAACCAAGAGGTAATGTTGCAGCTACATAGGACCCTGGTCATTCCCATTTGGAGTACTGTGCTCAGTTCTGATTGCCTCTCTACAAGAAGGATGTGGAAACCATAGAAAAGGTGCAGAGGGGATTTACAAGAATGTTGCCTGGATTGGGGAGCATGCTGTATGAGAATAGGTTGAGTGAACTTGGCCTTCTCTCTTTGGAGCGATGGAGGATGAGAGGTGACCTGATAGAGATGTAGAAGATGACAAGAGGCATTGATTATGTGGATAGTCAGAGGCTTTTTCCTAGGGCTGAAATGGCTCGCACGAGAGGGCACAGTTTTAAGCTGCTTGGAAGTAGGTACAGAGGAGATGTCAGGGGTAAGTTTTTTTACACAGAGTAGTGAGTTCATGGAATGGGCTGCCAGCAACGGTGGTGGAAGTGGAAATTATAGGGTCTTTTAAGAGGCTCCTGGATAGGTACATGGCGCTTAGAAAAATAGAGGGCTATGGGTAACCTTAGGTAATTTCCAAGGTAAGGACATGCTCGGCACTGCATTGTGGTGTATTTTGCTGTAGGTTTTCTATGTTTCTATGACTGCAACCAGCAGTGATGAATTACCAATTCCTGGAAAGTGTTGTTGAAGAGGTAGCAGAGGATTACAGAGCAACCAGTAGCTGATGTCAACTGAGCTGGCAGGATTTCTGATAAACAATAACAGGTTATGTGAAAAATGACTGTCAAGGAATTTTATGCAACCTATTCAGTCACATTTATTCAGATCACAAATACAATAATCCTGTTAAATTAGGAACAGTCAGCATGGATTTGTGCATGGAAGGTCATGTTTGACAAATGTTATTGAATTTTTCGAAGACGTTACGAGGAAAGTTGATGAGGGTAAAGCAGTGGATGTTGTCTATATGGACTTCAGTAAGGCCTTTGACAAGGTTCCACACGGAAGATTAGTTAGGAAGGTTCAATCGTTAAGTATTAATATTGAAGTAATAAAATGGATTCAACAGTGGCTGGATGGGAGATGCCAGAGAGTAGTGGTGGATAACTGTTTGTCAGGTTGGAGGCCAGTGACTAGTGGTGTGCCTCAGGGATCTGTACTGGGTCCAGTGTTGTTTGTCATATACATTAATGATCTGGATGATGGCGTGGTAAATTGGATTAGTAAGTATGCAGATGATACTAAGGTAGGTGGCGTTGTGGATAATGAAGTAGGTTTTCAAAGTTTGCAGAGAGGTTTAGGCCAATTAGAAGAGTGGGCTGAATGATGGCAGATGGAGTTAAATGCTGATAAGTGTGAGGTGCTACGTTTTGGTAGGAATACATTGTACAGCATTTCAGCATTGATGAAATGTGGATAAATGGTACAGCATTGGTAAGGCCGAATTTGGAGTATTGTGTACAGTTCTGGTCACCGAATTATAGGAAAGACATCAACAAAATAGAGAGAGTACAGAGAAGATTTACTAGAATGTTACCTGGGTTTCAGCACCTAAGTTATAGGGAAAGGTTGAACAAATTAGGCCTTTATCCTTTGCAGTGTAGAAGGTTGAGGGGGGACTTGATAGAGGTATTTAAAATTATGAGGGGGATAGATAGAGTTGATGTGGATAGGCTTTTTCCATTGAGAGGAGGGGAGATACAAACAAGAGGACATAAGTTGAGAGTTAGGGGGCAAAAGATTAGGGGTAACACGAGGGGGAATTTCTTCACTCAGAGAGTGGTAGCTGTGTGGAACGAGCTTCCAGTAGAAGTGGTAGAGGCATTGTCATTTAAAGTAAAATTGGGGGTTTTCCGGTGATGTCATCATCGACAATGGCAGCTTAAGTCACTAGCTCCTCCGGAAAAATGCATATTAAGCCCCGTTAACCCATAAGTTATAATATTTTTCGAAAAATATTTGAACTGAAAAAAGGGGCAAGAATAGGGAAAAAGAATGGAAATTTAAAAAAGCAACACTGCGGAGCCTGCAGCTGAGAGGAGTGCAGTGAGCGGCTCTCCTACCTGACCGCGTGCTAGCGAGGAGGACGCTGGGCCTCGTTCAGGCGAAGTGGCGAATATGTTCGAAATCCTGAAAGAGATAAGGGAGTTCCAGAAAGAAATAGAGCAGCAACTCCGTGATATTAAGTCAGAGCTCACCAGCGTCAATCAAAAAATAGCGGTGGCAGAGACTTGAATTGAGAAGGTGGAAGCTCACATTCAAAATGTGGAACGGATACTGAGTAAGACAATAAAAATATTACATCACCAAGAAGGTAAACTGCTTGACCTGGAGGGAAGATCATGGCGGAAAAATATCAGAATCTACAACATTCCCGAAGGAGCGGAGGGCTCGTCTATGACGGAGTTTGTCGGAAAGTTACTGCGGGACGCGCTGGAGCTTCCCTTGGCTATGGAGCTCGAAGTCGAAAGAGCCCATTGTGCGCTCATCCCAAAACCTACCCAGGATAGAAAGCCACGCTCAATAATAATTAAATTCCTTCAGTACAGCCCAAGGTGGAGATTCTACGAAGGGCCTCAGGTAAGAAGAGAGTGTTTTTCGATGATAAATGAATATATTTTGATCAAGATTACTCCCCCCCCACCCCCCCCCCCCCGCGGTCCTGCAGAAACGCAAAGAATATTCTGAAGTAAAGCGAGTACTAAAGCAAAAAAAGATTAGATTTCAAACTGCATACCCTGCTAAACTTCAAGTGTTTTATGACAACGGGACGCGGTTGTACCAGACAGTGGAAGAGGTGACTACAGACATGAAGGCCAGAGGGTTGCCCGTCAGCGTGACCAAAATGAGCAAAACGAGGGAAAGCCTGGCTGAGGAATTATCCCGCTCCGCTTGGGAAATAGTGCGAGAATCAAGAAGGCAGGAGACGGGAGGAGGCCGAGAGAAGTATATCAGGAAGAGACCAGGAGTTTCCCAAAGACAGTCCTTACCCCCTTCAGAAGAGCCATAAGGTTTAGCTAACTTTAAAAATGTTGAGAAGCTAAACGGAAGCAAAAGTACACAGTGATATACCTATCTCAATAAATACTTATTATAATGTGGATTTTATATTACTTAGTTGTCATTCTTTATTCACTCACTTACTCCTTTTTCCCCACCAAAATTAGAATATATATATATATACATATGTATGTATGTGAGTGTGTGTGTATATATATATATATAGGAGGAGTTCACAGGGAAATCTTTTCTGTGCAATGGATTTGTTCACTGACACTTATGAATACTGCAATGGGGGCCTTCAACTCACAAGTAGGAGGGGTTATCCCCCACAGCTAGACATTTCCTCTAGCTCAACGCAGGGTCGTCTACTAGAGACCTCAGCCTTGGAATCACATGTTTGTTGCCATCTTTGTTATTATTTGCGTTTCTTGGTTCTTATTTGTTCAGGGAGTAGATCGATTAAGTTTTATTCTAATTTCAATGATACATTGACAGATAAATACAGATGGCTAAGGACAAGGTAAAATTCATTTCTTTTAATGTCAATGGGCTATTAAATCCAATCAAGCGTAAGAGAATTTTAGCCAAAATGAAAAAAAAACAAACCCATGTAGTATATTTACTGGAAACTCATTTAAGTGATAATGAGCATAAAAAACTAAAGAGAATGGGCTTCACTAATCTGTTTTTCTCCTCATATAAATCAGGACATAGGAGAGGAGTTGCTATTCTTATCTCAAGTAAGCTAAATTTTGAAAAAGTATTCGAAATGGGAGATAAAGAGTGCAGATATATTCTGGTAAGGGGAAATATAGATGGAAATTCAGTTACTCTATTGAATATATATGCACCCCCGGGAAGTGATATTGGTTTCTTTCAGAAAATTACTGATATTATGGTAACGGAAACAGAAGGTCTCCTGATATGTGGGGGAGACTTAAATTTACAATTACAACCAAACTTAGAATCTTCTAATAGAAAAACCTATGAAACAAAATCTTTACATAAGAAAGTTAATACACTTTTTGAGGATGTTGGTTTAATTGATATATGGAGGGACCTTTTCCCTGACAGAAGGGATTACACTCATTATTCTGCTACCCATTCTGTATATACCAGAATAGACTATTTCATAACATTTGGAAAAGACAAAGACAAAATAAACACCTGTGGAATTGGGACAACAGATGTAAGTGACCATGCACCTATATATTTATCTGTTGATTTTGACCTACAACCAAAGAAAACTAAATTCAAGTCTACTCAATGATCCGTACTTTAAGGAACAAATTAAAAAAGAAATTGGTCTCTACTTAGAATTTAATAATAATGTAGAGGTTTCACCTCCCATTTTATGGGATACTCTGAAGGCAGTCTTAAGAGGGAAAATTATAGCGATATCTTCATATAAGAAAAAAATAAGGAATAAAACATTAGAGGAATTACAAAATAGGCTGAAGGAACTAGAGAAAAAATACAAATTGAATTTGGCACAGGATACATTAGGGGAGATTAAAAGAATTAGGAATGAAATCAATAGTTTGGCTATGCAAGAAATCAGGAAAAACTTAATGTTTCTGAAACAGAGACATTATGAAAGTGGATCAAAATCTATGAAAGTACTGGCGTGGAAACTGAAAAAAGAGATAGCAGAAAATACAATTCATAGAATTAGGGATCCAAGAACGAAAATGATAAAAAAAAAAATAAGCTAAGTGAAATTCAAGAAGCTTTTGAAGTGTTTTACAAAACTCTATATTCCGAAGTTCTGGGGGGAAGCATAACCCAAATTGACACCTTCTTGAATTCTCTAGAGCTTATATGTCAAACTCAAGGCCCACAGGCCAAATCCGGCCCGCGGTGGAATTATCTTTGGCCCGCGAGATAATATCTAATTACTATCAAAGCTGGCCCCAGTAATTGAAGTGCCTATGGCGTATGATATGGCTAATGCTGAGTTTATTCAGGTACCAGGTTTTCAGGGTTTTTAGTGTTTATTCGGCAGTCTTGCTCGGCAGTCTTCTTCATAAGAAACGGAATTTGAAAGTGAAACACTTTGTAGTTATAGCAGAGACTGAGACACATGAGAGCAGGCTGAAAAAACGGAGGCAACGAAAGCTGCGATCGCACGCGTCCGACTGATCCGGCCCGCATGAAGCTGCATTTTGCTCAATCTGGCCCATGACCTAAAATGAGTTTGACACCCCTGCTCTAGAGTTACACACTTTATTGAAGAACAAAATAGACTGCTGACATAACTGAAGCTGAATTAAAAGCTGCAATTAGTAGGCTTAAGTTAAGCAAGTCACCAGGATCAGATGGGTATATGGCAGAGTTGTACAAAGAATTTAAAAGTGAGATAATTCCTGTTTTACTCCCCACGCTGAACTGGGATCTAAAAAAGGCACAAATGTCACCCAGTTGGAAGGAAGCAATAATCTCAGCTATACCGAAAGAAGGCAAGGATAAAATGGAATGCGGGTCATTTAAACCAATATCCGTTCTTAATGTAGATTACAGATTAATTACCTCAATCATGCCCAAATGATTAGAGGAGTTTCTACCCATACTGATATGTAACAATCAGACAGATTTTATACGACAATGCCAGACACAAGACAATATACGAAGGACACTTCACATTATGGATCGTATTTCTAAAAATCGAAGTAACAGTAATAAGCGTGGACGCTGAAAAAGCATTTGATTTGGTTAATTGGAATTTTCTTTACAGAGTTTTACATAGATTTGGTTTCCAAGACACAATTATTAAAACTATACAGACACTATATGACAATCCTACTGCTAGGATTAAAATCAATGGATATTTATCAAATAGTCTTACCCTAGAAAGGGGCACGAGACAGGGTTGTGCATGGTCACCGCTACTCTTCACATTATATCTGGAACCATCAGCTCAACACATCAGACAAAATGAAGATATCAGGGGAATTACTACTAAAGGGACAGAACATAAATTGGCTTGTTATGCGGATGACATTTTGATCTATCTAGGGCAACCAACATACTCTTTACTTAAATTGATGCAATCCTTTGAACAATATGGTCAATTATCAGGATACAAGATGAACATAGATAAAACCCAATTACTTTCATATTACTATAGCCCACCAAGAGAAATTGAAAGTCGATACCCCTGGGCATGGCACACAGAGTCTTTCAAATATTTGGGCATCATTATGCCAAAAGATTTGGCAAAATTATCAGAATGTAATTATCAGCCTTTATATAAAAAAATTAAGGAAGATGTGGCAAGATGGAACCTGATTCCTTTTTTCAGTCTCAGTTCAAGGTTTGAGTCTATTAAAATGAATATACTGCCCAGACTGTTATATCTCTTTCAGACCCTGCCAAAAGAGTTTAATCAAAATCAATTCAATGAATGGAACAAGATGCCATCAAGGTATATTTGGCAGGGTAAAAGGCCTAGAGTTCATCTCAAAACTTTGCAATTAGCAAAGGAAAAGGGGGGATGGGGCCTACCTTCTCTTAGAGATTATTATTTTGCAGCACAGTTGAGAGCTGTGATATGTTGGTGCAACCCATCATATGTCGCTCGATGGAAAAACATTGAGGAGCGGGTACTTCCCATCCCCATACAAGCAATTTTGGCTGATAACCCATGGGTGAAATTGACTCTTAAAATATGGAAAACTACTATAAAAGAATATAATCTAGAGGGGCACATTGCAATTCTTAAATGGTGTGCATATGACTCGAATTTTACACCAGATAAATTGGATGCTAGATTTAAGGACTGGACAGCTAAAGGAATAATAGTTCTTTGCAACATAATGAAAGAAGGAACACTGTTCAGTTTTGAAATGCTTAAAGAGAAACACTTATTAGAAAAATAAGATTTTTATCGGTATTTACAGATGCGACAATATGTTAATAAGATGCTTAAAAATGTAACCAAGGCAAGTACATGTTTGATAGAGCTCTTTAGAAAAGCATATAATTCAGATAATGGTAGTAGAATCATTTCAAGCATGTATAAGCAGTTGTCAAATCTAAAAACACATTCTACTTCATACATTAAAACAAAATGGGAGAAGGAAGGAGGAATAATTATGTCTGAGGAAGAATGGACAACAATATGGAGGCATCAATGGAAGTGTACCAGTTCACAGAAATGGAGGGAGCTTGGATGGAAAAACTTGATAAGATATTTTATTACACCCTCTCAGAAATCCCATTATGATAGTAACCTCCCTGTTTGCTGGAGAAATTGTGGAAATCAAAATGCAAATCATTATCATATTTTTTGGGTCTGCCCTGTTATCAAAAATTATTGGAGGGGATACATAATGCCCTACAAGACACTTTTAAATATGAAATACCCTTAGAGAGTAAGACCATATATTTTGGATATACACCTCAAGAATGGTCGAAAAGAGATAAATATTTAATGAATATACTGTTGATGGCTGATAAACAGACTCTTACTAGGAAATGGTTATCACAGGAGAGCCGAACTTTAAATACATGGATGGAAATTACAATGGACATTTACAAAATGGAGAAGATAACAGCATCTGTTAATCATAAGCTGGAACAATTTGATTCATACTGGGAAAAATGGTTTAACTACATAATGCCTCATAGGCCTGATTTTATTCTCACAAATCAATGAATCTGTTGTAAAAAAAAAGAGTACTCCCTACTTGCACATAGTTCTTTCCTTTTACTTGTTTTTCCTTTCCACTCTTTTCTGTGTGCATACCTCAGATAAATACTTTGTGGAGATTTGTGATATATATGATTATATGATATATCTGTACAATGTCTGAAATACATTTTATGGAAATGTTTGTTTGATGATGAACTTCAATTAAAAAAAATTACAAAAAAGAATAAAGTAAAATTGGATAGGTATATGGACAGGAAAGGAATGGAAGGTTATGGGCTGAGTGCGGGTCAGTGGGACTAGGTGAGAGTAAGCGTTTGGCATGGACTAGAAGGGCCGAGATGCTCTGTTTCCGTGCTGTAATTGTTATATGGTTATATAAATGATTTTACCTATTGAAGGTGGATGCAGGGCAATCATATTATTAGGAATATTTCATTGAGCATGATGAATTATACAACTTAAATTTCAGCCTCTTAGTCCTCTGTTAAATAACTTATGTGGTTCAACACATCCAAACTCTCAAAATTTGAATTCAACCTCTGCTTATGCTTGGTACAACTCTTCCTTAAACCTTGCTGTATCATCATTTCACAGATCATTGGTTCCAGAAATCTCACAGGGATAAAGTGAAACCGCAGGGACCAGCAACTTGATCAAAGTAACCAGGGCAATAAGTCTTCACGCAGACCAGTTCTCCTGACCTGTGGCAACAGCAGAAGTGTGTGATCTGTCAATCACTGTGTCTGAACTCAGTGTGAGAATCAGACTGCATCACAATAGCACTGATTACAGAGCCTCGGCCCAGTCAGAATATCCCAATAGGGGCAATTTATCCCAGTCAGAAGATACTGTTGGATTCTGTTATTCAAATCTGAGGTTCTTTTAGAAGTCAGAAAGGAGGCATAAAACTTTTTGCTTCATGATCGTTTTGTTAAGAATTGATAGAACAAAGAAAATGGACAGAACAGTGACAGGATCACAGCTACTTGAAAGAAAGGATCTAAAGAAGATGGGACTTAGTATAAAGCAGCTACTTTTATACCCAGAGTTAAGAAAATTCTATAGATAAGCTCAACCAATTGGAAAGTACTTACTTAATACTGCTGTAAAATTAACCAATCAGAATATACTAATTCACAAACCAAGAAGCCAAGATGCTTCCAGCATTATACTTTGTATAACCACCAGAGGCATATTAAACTGTTATGTATATAGAGGCTGCTTAAAATACAAGCAGATAACTGATTGTTAAACTGCAAAGAAAATGACAAATAAAATTAAACAATCAGATCCAACAATATGATCCAGACAGATGGTGAGACAAGTGGTAATGGTAACCCCACCACCATCCCCAATTCATTCAGGGAGTGGGATCCCATGGGACCTATCCCTTATAATCCATACACACAAATATATCACCAAACAGAGGAAAGCACAATAATAATAGTTGCAGAAAACAAGTAGTTATTCAAGGCCATTCAAAACAAAAGAATTAGAGACATTTAATAAAACTAAGAATTGGTTACAGCTGAATATTTTTCAACAGATTCTCTCATATGAACCGTAAAAATTGTTGAATCTTTAAAAACATTCCCATACATGTGACAGATTTCAGGGCTGGTAGAGATAAGCAAAGTTCTGTCCACATTTAGAGCATTTGTATGGCTGCTCCCCGGTGTGGATGGGCTGGTGTCGATGGAGGTGCTCTTCCCGTGTGAAACTTTTCCCACAATCAGAACATTTGTACGGCCTCTCTCCATTGTGGATGTGCTGGTGTTGATGGAGGTGCCCTGCCAGTGTGAAACTTTTCCTATAGTCTTGGCATCGATGCGGTCTCTCTTTTGTGTATGTTTGAAGATCATCCAGTTATACAACTCCTCTTCTGTCAGAAGGTGTGAATTGCAAATTATGATTTACTTTGGAGGAAGCAGGTTGTTCAGCTGATATTGGTCTGGATGCTTCAAGATGACTTTGCAAATGCCATTTATGGAAATCTGCTGTGGTAAATGCAATACTGCAGCGAGGGCAAGGGTGACAGACACTCCGAGTGTCATGGTCCGTTCTGTGAAGTCCACATTCCGGTTCACAGTCTGGTCAGTGGTCTCCGGACTCCGGGTCTTCTGGCTGTCCCTTGTTTCAGTTGTGCTTAATCACAGATTCTCGTCTTGAGGCTGGGAATATAAGTGGCCCTGGGTTGCGTGTGGGTGCTGTTTGTCTCGTCAGTATCTCCTTGGAGCAACCTGCCAGTGGAAGGCTTGAGCAGCCCTTCATGATCTCTAGGCCTATTTGGAGGACCACTGCTGCATGGAGCCTTGTTGTCTCTAGTCGGATTAATCATTGGGGCATGGATTCAGCTGTTTCTGGGGCCAGCTGAGTGGCCGGCTGCCACTCTGACCTAGATATGATTTTGGATGTTTCCATAGCCAGCCAAGGTTGCTGGCCACCATGAGACTTGGAGCCACCCCAGACTGAGCTCCCTTCCTGTCCTTGCATCCATGGGGTAAGTCAGGCCGTCCTTGCTGTTACCCTGCAGTTGGATCTCTCCCTTCCTGTCCTCGCCTTCGTTGGGTAAGTCAGGCCATCTTCGTCATTACCCTGTGGTGGGATCTGCCCCTTCCTGTCCTCGCCTCCGTTGGGTAAGTCAGGCCATCTTCGTCATTACCCTGTGGTGGGATCTGCCCCTTCCTGTCCTCGCCTTCGTTGGGTAAGTCAGGCCGTCTTCGTCATTACCCTGTGGTGGGATCTGCCCCTTCCTGTCCTTGCCTCTGTGGGGTCAGTTCAGCCCATCCTTGCTGTTACCCTGAGGCAGGACTGTTCTCTTCCCCTCCCCATCTGAATCCCTGACAGTTTCCTCAGTGGTTTACCTCAGCCGGCATCCCAGCCCGGCGTCCTAGGAAGGGTCCCGGCCCTGTGCTCTAAGGAGTACCTCACCCTGCCCAGGCAAGCCTCGAAGAACCCAAGCCTCATCATGTAATCGCCTACTTCTGGGGTCCGAGCCAAAGTCAAGACCCAGGTTCTGGGTCCTTGTCCAGTCTCTGGCTCGGAGTCCAAGCTCAGGCTCCCAGTTCCCAGTTCCTTATCCTGGTCCCACTTTCCTAGCCAAAGTACTAGCCCAAGTCTGTGTTCTTGTCCCAGCTCCTAGTCTGTGTCCAGTCCCGTCCCTGACTCTAGTCCAGTCCAGTTCCCAGTACTTCAGTGTCTGTGTCTTGTATTTGGGTCCTTTCCCAATGCCCCTGTATAACACTGAGTCACTCAATGTGATGCTGAAAAAAGCAGAACAGCAATTGTCACCTGCAGTAAATAAAAATTCTTCTAATCCAATGTGATAACTGGTCTCTTAAAATGGGCAGAAAATACACAAAATTTGCATGTCAGATAAAATCATGAGTTGATGAGGCCTACATTAGGGTAAAGAGGCTGTCTGCATCTTTCTGAATGCTCAGTGATTCAGCTCAATTTGCACCGTTTCCTTTTTAATAAAATCAGTATATTCTCAGTGTGCATATGCTTTTTAATAAAATCAGTATATGCTCAGTGTGCATATGCTTTTTAATAAAATCAGTATATGCTCAGTGTGCATATGCTTTTGACACCTTTGTTTTTCAGCATAATTCTCTTCATTTTTGTTTTGCAAATTTCCTTCCACACAACTCTTGCTTTGTTTCTGATTAGTTGTATACCACTTTAAACATTATCATACATTTACAGTAAACAAAATTTGCCTGGAGTTCCTTAATTACATCAGACTGCTCACATTTGGGTTCCTGATTTAACATTCACGTGGAGGTCCAAGTGATTCCCAGCTCCTTGGCATATTCATCACCATACCAGACCAGTAAAAAAGTGGAAGAACTAGCTTACACGTCCTGTAGTAAATGCTTCCACAGTGCTGGAAGGCAACCAGGTTCTGTTCCTCCTCCTTTCTGGCACAGTTCACAAACCTGGAACACAACATGCAAATATTAAACTGTAAGTACAGATGTAGGTTATACTAGTAGACATTGTTAACTGACTATGTCACCCGCCATGACCTAAATCAAACTTTATATATCAAAGACCTTTTGTCAGGACTCTGTCAAAGGGTCCAACCTGAAATTTTAAGTCAGTTTCCCATTCAACAAATGCGGTATGATCTGCTTAAATTTCCAGCATTTTCTGTTAGTAATTTAGATTTCCACCTTCTACAGTTTTTGTTTAGATTTAGTAGATAGAACATAGAACAGTACAGACCATGATGTTTTGCTGATCATTTAACCTATTCCATGATCAATCTAACCCCTCCCTCCTATGTAGCTCATAACCGTCCACTTTTCATTCATCCATGTGCCTATCTGAGTCTCTCAGATGACTTAATGTATCTGTCTCTAACTCCACACCCAGCAGTGTGTTCAAGGCAGTTATCACTCTGTAAACAATCTACCTCTGACATCTCCTCTAACCTTTGAACTACTTCCCTGAAAAGTCCTCCAGTATTAGCCGTTGTTCCCCTAGGAAAAAAGTGCTGGGTGTCCCTATGCTTTATACACCTTTATTAAATCAGCTCTCATCCATTTTTGCCAGAAAGAAGAAACCCCTTAGCTCAGTCAACTTTTCCTCATGATCTGTGCAATGAACAGAATTGATTAGAGAGCTTATGGTAAAAGAACCATTAGGTTCACCCTGAAGTTTGAGAAGGAGAAGCTAAAGTCAGGTGTGTCAGTATTACAGTGGAGTAAAGGGAAATATAGAGGCATGAGAAAGAGTTAGCCAGAATTGATCAGAAAAGAACACTGGCATGGATGACGACTGAGCAGCAATGGAAGAAGTATTCTAAAGGAAAGATGACACAGCCATGGCTAACAAGGGAAGTCAAAGCCAATATACAACACCTATATAAAGTATTCACACCCTTTGGAAGTTTTCATGTTTTATTGTTTTAAAACATTAAATTACAATGGATTTAATTTGACTTTTTTTGACACTGATCAACAGAAAAAGTCTTTCTTGTCAAAGTGAAAACAGATCTCTACAAAGTGATCTAAATTAATTACAAATATAAAACTCAAAATAATTGCATAAGTATT
This sequence comes from Hemitrygon akajei, assembly GCF_048418815.1. Classification (NCBI taxonomy): domain Eukaryota; kingdom Metazoa; phylum Chordata; class Chondrichthyes; order Myliobatiformes; family Dasyatidae; genus Hemitrygon; species Hemitrygon akajei. Next base: position 184,029,727 of record NC_133124.1, on the reverse strand, counting down.
CACCCCCTTCAAGTCAGTATTTAGTAGGTGCACCTTTGGCAGCAATTACAGGCTTGAGTCTGTGTGAATAGGTCTCTATCAGCTTTGCACATCTGGACACTGCAATTTTTCCCATTCTTTACAAAACTGCTCAAGCTCTGTCAGATTGCATGGGGATCATGAGTGAGCAGCCTTTTTCAAGTTCAGCCACAAATTCTCAATTGGATAAAGGTCTAGACTCTGACTTGGCCACCCCAGGACATTAACTTTGTTGTTTTTAAGCCATTCCTGTGTAGCTTTGGCTTTATGCTTGGGGTCACTGACTTGCTGGAAAACAAATTTTCTCCCAAGTTGTATTTCTGTTGTAGACTGCATCAGGTTTTCCTCCAGGATTTCCTTCTATTTTGCTGCATTCATTTTACCCACTACCTTTACAATCCCATCCAGGACCCCCTGCAATGAACCCTCCCACAGTATGATGCAGCCACCACTATGCTTCATGGTAGAGATGGTGTGTATTTTATGAAGTGCACTGTTTGGCTTACACCAAACGTACTGTTAAGTCTGATGACCAAAAATCTCAATTTTGGTTTCATCAAACCATAGAATCACCTTCTAGTTGACTTCAGAGTCTCCCACATGCCTACTGGCAAACTCTAGCTGAAATTTCATAAGAGTTTTTTCATCAGTGGCTCTCTCTTTGCCACCCTCCTATGAAGCTATGACTGATGCAGCACCTGAGCAACAGTTGTATGCGCAGTCTATCCCACCTCAGCCATTGTAACTCCTCCAGACTTGTTATAGGTTTCTTAGTCCCTCACTAGTCCCCTTCTTGCACAGTCACTCAGCTTTTGAGGATGGCCTGCTCTAGGCAGAATTACAGTTGTGTCATATTCTTTCCATTTCTTGATGATTAGCTTAATTGTACTCCAAGCAACATTCAGTGACCTGGAAATTTTCTTGTCTCCATCTTGTGCTTTTCAATAAACTTTTTGCGGAGTTGCTTGGAGTGTTCTTCTGTCTTCATGGTGAAGTTGTTGCCAGGATACTGACTCACCAGTAGCTGGACTTCTAGATACAGGTATATTTTACTACAATCAATTGAAACACCCTGACTGCACACAGTGATCTCCATTTAATTATGCAACTTCTAAAACCAACTGGGTGTACCAGTGATGATTTGGTGTGTCATATTAAAGTGGAGAGGCTGAATATTTATGCAATCAATTATTTTGTGTTTTATATTTGTAATTAATTTAGATTACTTTGTAGAGATCTGTTTTCACTTTGACATGAAAGAGTCATTTTCTATTGCACCAGTGTTGATTGTCACTGAGGAGGAGATGTTATTACCAACCCAAACCGATTGTGGTCTTCCAGTTAGGAAGTTAAGGATCCAATTGCAGAGGGAGGTACAGAGGCCCAGATTCTGTAGCTTTTTGATCAGGACTGTAGGGATGATGGTGTTAAACACTGAGCTATAGTCAATGAACAGCATCCTGACATAGGTCTTTGTGCTGTCCAGATAATCTCAGTTATTCAAATTGTGTCTGCTGTACACCTATTGTGGCAATAGGCAAATTGCAGTGGGTCCAGGTCCTTGCTGAGGCAAGAGTTGAGTCTAGCCATAACCAAATTCTCAAAGCGTTTCATCGCCATAGATGTGAGTGCTACTAGATGATGGTTGTTAAGGTATGCTTCTTGGGCACTGGTATAATTGATCCCTTTTGAAGCAGGTGGAAACTTCTGACCATAGCAGTGAGAGGTTGAAAACATCCTTGAATACACCTGCCAGTTGGTTGGAATAAGTTTTCAAGGACTTACCAGGTACTCCATCAGGGCCTGCTGCCTTCAGGAAGGTAGCCTGACATCAGCCTCTGAAACAGAGATCACAGGGTCACCGGGTGTAGCAGGGATCCTCACAGCTGTAGTTATATTCTCCCTCTCAAAGTGGGCATAAAAAGTGTTGAGCTCATCTGGTAGTGAAGCATTGCTGCCATTCATGATGTTAGGTTTTGCTTTGTAGGAGTGCCTGCGCATAAGGTGCTGGAGTCATTTAGCAACCCCTGATCAACCCTCACCTAATCACAGGACAATTTACAATGACCAATTTACCTACTAATTAGTAGTCTTTGGACTTTGGGAGGAAACCAGAGCACCCGGAGAAAACTCACGTATTCCATGGGGAGGAATGTACAGACTCCTTACAGATAACATTCGAACTGAACTCCGAGCTGTATTAGTGTCATGCTAACTACTATGCTACCATGGTGACTTAGAGGAAATGATAAAGTAATGGTGGAAGGGGATCTGGAGGGGTGGATTAGTGGATGCAGATATTGATCGGCCTTACTGATTGCGTATAATGTGTCCTGGGATCATGAGAGGTTGTGTAAGATGACCACTCCCAGGAGTTGGAAACTGTTTGCAGTTTCCGTTGTTATGCTACCCATGCAGAGAGAGGTGCGAGTGGTATGTTCTCGTGAAGTTGATAACCATCTCCTATCATTTGTTGACATTGAGAAAGAGATTATTCACATGGCAACCATGACATATAATGACACCTGATAGAACATTGCTTACCCCTTATTATTACTCCGCAGAAGCTGCATGACCTGCTGAATTCCTCCGGGATTTTTTTGTTGCTCGGGATATCCAGCATCTGCAGAACCACTCACGCTTATCCCTCATTATATTAAAATCCTGATTAACTGCATCTATCTTTCCTTACCTCATCTAGATTGATTTGGATTCATCCTGTGCATCAATGTATTCAATACCATTGTCTGCTTTATTGATCTACAAAAAGATATATTGGTAAACAGACCATATTATTAAAGAATAAGTATGAAACTTATAGTATCTAGTTCTATAACTTCAACAAACTATCACTTATTGTGTCTTATGTGATTATACTTAAATAACAGAGCATTCTGATCTGTTAAGTTACAGCAATTGAAATCATGTAATAAAGGAAGTACAAATATATAATAAAGTTTGTGTATTTTAAGGAGCCTAGCCAGAGTGTAAAAGTTATTTAAGTACCACAATGTCATCATTGTGAGCATTTCTTATTGGTCATAAATATCTAATGCTTTCTCAAACTAGGGGTGCAGAATGAAAGAAGTGCAGCAGAGAAGGAAAAAGATGGAAGCCAGAATCAGTTCAAAGAATGGATGAGTAAGAGTTGGGAGTCTGAGCAGTGAGATGAGAAATCATTGGATCAGAAGTATGTGATGCACCATCAATAACTCTCGGAGACGTGAGGCGAGATATAGGCTTTTATTCGCTGGAAGAGAGCAGTGAGCAGCAAGAGATCCCCACACAACATGCTGGAGACTAAGGGAGGAGCCGTGCCTCCAGTCGCCTTTATACAGGGTTCTGTGGGAGGAGCCACAGGAGCAGTCAGCAGGGGGGCGTGTCCAGACAGATATATGTAGTTCACCACAGTATGTGACTAAAGAAACCAAGTTCAGTACTTTTCTCAGCGATCTGAGGGGAGGAATTTTGGGTCAGTAGGGATGTACTTGCATATATACTTCAGTCATTCCGTGATGCCTTAGTATTATGGAAACAATTTATGAGTATTTCCAAAAGGTACACACGAGAGGGAAGGAGACATCTTGGCAACCCAGAGACTCTAACAGCTAAATGGGAATGGGATCATACGATTAGGAATCTAATAATCAGAAAATAAATCCTGTTAGTCCTGAGCTTTTTTCCTTGTAAATAAGGAACTTGATCACCAGAATGGAAAAGGCAAATAATTCAGCAATAGGAGAATCATGAATAGAAACAAGAAACTCAGGACATACACAATAAGTCAGACAGCTGTTGTCAAGGAAATGAAACATCTCTCACCTCAGGTTTACCAGCAGATGCCACCTAAACTGATGACTATTTTCTGTTGATAACTCAGAATCACTTACTACCCATGAATGCCCACAGACAGTGGCTGCTTCTTCACTTGAAACCTCTCCTTCATAGAGCCCAAAATGAACACCCCTGGGAATAACCTTCCCTACGTTCCCGACGCCGAGACCAGCTTTTCAAATTTTTGATGTGGCTATGCAGAGACCCTCAGGAAGAGTTAAACGTGCTCTGTCTGGTCCTTCTTAAAGATGGGTGGGCCTCGCACAGGGCATTCTTCAATTAAAAAATGCCACACAGGCTTCACAAGCTAAAATGTGGACTACAAAATTAAGAACTCCTGATGAAGGGTTTCGGCCGGAAACGTCGTCACTACCTCCTCCCCAGTTCTCACAGTATGTAACACTGGCTCACTGTTAGGCAGAGCATCTGGGAGAAACATCATTTTCCAAAAATTACAACCCATGTGTGGAGGCATTCCTCACGTGACTGATTAGCATGTAAAGAGCTAATGTATTGTGGTTCCCAAAGGACCATTGAATGCAATGGAAAGTGAGTGTGACTACTTGACTGTAATGTTAAGATTATTATAAGATTATGGTCTTTGAGGATGCAAAGATTTGCACCCTTCTCCTGTCACTCTGGCAACCTGCCCTGGCTTACCAATGCATCGTGTTGCCATCGCGATGTTCTAATAAATTATAGATGCTCTGAAGAAGTGGATTGCTACTTTGGACTTACAAAAGTAGTCAGCATCAAAAATCTCCTGTTCCTCTATATAATCTTTCCTGTCTTTACTTCTATAACTACAGCTTCTCTCCTTGGTTCCTTTGGTTGACATATCACTTGCTGATCTCATCATTTTGCTAGTATACAACTGGAAAAAAAGTGAAAATTGGATTAGTTATATTCTTTTGTGTCTGATTAATCGTTGGACAGTAATATGGAAGGCAGTTGCATAACATACAATACATTCTAGAAACATAATTCAAATGCCTAGGGTATCAAATGGTGTGGAGACAGAGAGAGACTGAAGCAGGTCACCAGTTCACTAACTTTAATGAGAACTGTTGCAGAATTTGAAGGGAAAGAAAAGCAATAAATTCTAGGCCAACAGTGCTGTTAGCTAAAACTGTCAAACTGAATGTTAATGCCAACACTGCAGCTGGGAGCAATAACTAATTACTAAATGAACACTGCTCCTTTACAGCATCGGTAGAAATGGTAATCTTATTCCCCAGACAAGGAGAAAGGTAAGCAGGGAGCATAAACATTGTTGCGCTTTAGTCAAGTTTCTACAAGACTGGAATGCGAGGATGGGCATTAAATGAAACACTAATTAGCTGGAATGTACATACTCATAAACGCATACTGAGCCTATTTTGCAGCCTGCCTGCGTGGGCGAGTAGACCCCTCAGCAGAGTCCATGGTTGTGACAGGCCCCCCCTTCCCAAGTGTAGCTCTCAAGGTGACAGAGGCCAGTGCCTGCTGGAAGTCCTGGATGAGAGATTTGCCCAGGAGGTTATTGGGTGGAGTCCGAAAAGGTTTGCTACGGTTATAGCCCTCCCAAACCAGAAGGTACTGGACTTTGCCCTGCACCTGGCAAGATGCCAGGAAGCGCAACATAGTATAGACCAGGAAGTGGATAGGAGAAGAAAGGGGGGGCATGACTGGAGCCAGTGAGGAGGTACTAACCAGCTTCAGTTGGGAAACCTGGAATACTGGGTGGAGCTTCATTGATGATAGTAGGTGCAATCTATACAAAATCTCATTCATAGCCTTATTCACTACAATTGGTACCATGAGGTGTGAAGCCAACTTGTGGTTCTGGACTTTCAGGGGTAGATCCCTAGACATTAACCAGACTTTCCCCTTTGGCCTGAGAGGCCACATCTGTTGGCAGAGTCCAACAGTCCAGGACGAGGGGATGGAAGAGACAAGGCATTGCAGGGTTGTCTCCTGCTCCTGATTCATTCTCTCAGTCTGGCCGTTAGATTGGGGTTGGAAACCAAATGAGAGGCTGGCTATGCCTCCTACAAGAGAACAGAAGGCCTTTCCAAAAACAGGTTGTGAACTGTGGTCCTTAATCAGACACCATGAGCTGAGGGGAGTCGTGTAGTCTGAACACATGTTGAACCATGAGAGTGGCGATCTCATGAGCTGACTGGAGCAATGAAGTGGGCAGCTTTGGAGAATTATAGTAGTGCTTCTATTGGACATTGATGAAATCCATAGAGAGTTGGGTCCAGGGATGGTGAGGCACAGACAGCAGACTGAGCAGACCTGTAGGGCACTGGCATGAATTCTTGGTCTAGGCACAAGTGACTAAGTTGTGGATGTCCTGGGACACAAATGGCCACCAAAACCATCTCCTGATAAATTATTGGGTCCATTGCACTCCTGGATCGCCAACCATATGGGAGGACAGACAGCTGGTTGGAAGGTCTTCCACCTGAGCCTGGATCCAACTGCTGGGTGGCTGGTCTCTGGATTGGCATAATTCTCAGACAGATCAAACTGCTGGAAGAGAGCTTTCTGCTTTGGGATTCTGGCTGCTAAGATATTAGGTGAAGATGAAATTAAACTGGCTGAAGAAGGGAGCCCAATGGGCTTGACGGGAGTTGAGTTTCTTAGCGTCCTGAATGTAGGAGAGGTTTTTGTGATCTGCCCAAGCTAAAAGGAGATGTTCTGCTCCCTCCAGACAGTGTTGCCTTTCTTCCAGGGCCACCTTGACAGCCAGTGGTTCTCTGTTTCCGACATCATACTTACACTCAGCCAGAGTTAAGTGATGGGGAAGAAAGGCAGAGGGGTACAGCTGGCTATCTGCAAAAGAACACTGGGAGAGTACAGCCCCAATGCTGACATCAGATGCATACACCTTGACAATGGCTGGAATCAGACTGAATGTACAGCACTGGGGCAATGGTGAAGTGTCACTGCTTCATTTGACCAATGGAAGACTGCATAAGCTTTCTTGGTGAGTGCATTAATGGGGGCTGTGATAGAACTGAAGTTTCTGATGAAACAGCGATAAAAGTTTGCAAACTCCATGAAGCACTGCACCTGTTTGTAGATCAGGAGGTCCCAGCCTTTTTTATGACATGGACCATTACCATTAAGCAAGTGTCCATGGATCCCAGGTTGGAAACCCTTGCCATATATGGTTTGGGCCACACCATGACCATCTGAACTTCACACGGGTCTATTTGAACACTAAAAAGGGTAAGTATAAATCCAAAAAAATGACACCTCTCTTTTATAGAACTCATATTTCCCTGGCTTGCCATAAAGATCATTCTTGAGGAGCCATATGGGAATTGTCTTGACATGCTGGGCATATTCCTGATGAGAGCAGGAATAAATACGAATGTCATCCAAATACACAAAAACAAATTGATTCAGTATGTCCCTGAGCACATCATTGACCAGAGCCCGAACAACAGCAGGGGCATTGGCCAGACCAAAGAACATCAACCAGCACTCATAGTGACAAGCAGAAGTGTTAAATGCTGTATTGCACTTGTCCCCTTCTCTGGTATGAACAAGATTGCAAACCTATCTTGGAAAATATGATTGCTTTCTGAAGATGCTTGAACACTAAGGCAAGTAAGGGGTTCTTCTCTGTGATGTTGTTTAGGGTCCAATAATCAATGCAAGGACAAAGCTTTCCACCCTGCTTGCTCACAATAAGGAAGCCTTCCCCTGCTGGGGAGGTTGAGAGACAGATTGTTACATGAGCGTGGCAGTGGATGAGCCCAAGTACAGAACACGAGCGCAGAGGCAGAGTTGGAAGGTGTTATTGATGCAGCAAGCGTGGAATCGGTATCCAGGAGCGATGCTAGACTTAGAACTGGCAGTTCTAAGAACCATGAAACGAGGTTACTCACACCGGAGCCTGGCAGTTCCTTGTTGTGGTTCCAGGGTTCTTATCCTGCAGTTACTGATAGGAAGCAGGTGTGTGTAATTTGCTGAATTGGGAATGATTGGAAATCAGGCAAGGGGGTTAGGGCCCAATTAAACAGGTAATGGGAAATTGTCAGACAGGACCATGACAGTGCCCCTCCCTCAATGGGAGCCTCCAGGCCTGTCTGGATGGTCCTGATGAAAATCCTGGATGAGGGAAGGGTCTAGGATGAAGGAGCGGGGGATCCAGGAATGCTCTTCTGGACCGTACCCTTCACAGTCTACCAAGTATTGGAAACCCCTGCCCCTGTGGCACACATCTAGTAGTCTTCGGACGGTGTATGCTGGGTGGTTGTTGATGATACAGGCAGGTGGGGGAGTCTCAGCCGGGGGACACAAGGGGCTGACGGGGACTGGCTTTAACCGGGAAACATGAGAAGTCGGGTGGATGCGCATAGATCTTGGCAGTTTTAGGCAGACCGCTGTGGGATTGATAACACTTTCAACCTTGAATGGTCCCAGGAAGCGTGGAGTGAGTTTCCTATGCTCATTCTTGAGCGGGATGTCCTTTGAGAAAAGCCACACCCGGCTGGTACTCAGGCACCGGGATCCGGTATCGGTCAGCCATCTTCTTATTGCATTTTGCTGATCTGAGTAGGGCCATGGATGTCTCCTCCCAAACCTTAAGGAACCGATCGATATGGTCCTGAACTGACAGTACCACAATCTCCTCTTCCACACACTGGTTCTCCTTTCCGCTAGAGACTGTAAGATTTGGAATTGCCCTTCTGAACAAGATGTAATTATTTGTGATTGTCCTGATTATATGGTTAGTGCAGAATCCTAAACCAATCCTCTCTCAATAATCTCCTTTGAAATGAAAACATATATACTTTATTTGTGCTGTCAGAGTATCATGTCTTCACCATCTCTTGTACACCTATATCCTTTCAATAGCTGTTAAATCCTTGAACTGCAGTGATCAGAAACACACACACTATTCTAAGTTTGGATGCACCAATAACTTATGAAAAGATATAATTATCTTCCTATTTTTGCTTAGTACTGGCTTTATACTGCTTGTTTTACTCGCAGACCTAAGAAAACTTCAATTCATGTCAGAGTAGTCAGTCCATCTTTGTATGTACAGTATGTTTTTAGTTATTCCTATTTCATAATATTCCCTTATTCAGTCTTCTGTTCCCAATTGGAGACAATGCATTTTTTTCTGTCTGAATATATTCTATATGATTTTAAATGCTCTAAAAGCTTACTTAATTCTGGATTCCAACATTTCATTGATTGTTTGTATCAATTGTTGCTAAAAATAAATTTATCAGAAAATACAGATTGAATATATTTAATTTCCTGTCAGACTACCATGATCATCCGCTCTCAATCAGGATCAATTACATATTCATTATGGTTTATTACCACTTCATTATTGCATTATACACTGGAACTACATAGCTCATAAGCACTGAGGCCCAAATGGTGTCCTTCACTGCTGAACATTAATGATGATATTTTATATTTTTCAGTTTCATATGGCATGGTGGTGTTAAACGAGTGTAGCGGTGGACGAACCGAAGTGCAGAACATGGGCACAGAGCCAGAGTCGGGAGGCGTTATTGACACAGCGAGTGTGGAATCGATATCCAGGAGCGATGCTAGACTTAGAACTGGCAGTCCTAAGAACCATGAAACGAGGTTACTCACACCAGAGTCGACCAACAAACTGGCAGCTCCTTTGTTGTGTTTCCAGGGGTTTTATCCTGCAGTTACTGATGGGAAAGCAGGTGTGTGTAAGTTGCTGAACTGGGAATGATTGGAAATCAGGCAAGGGGGTTAGGGCCCAATTAAAGAGGTAATGGGGAATTGCCAGACAGTCCATGACACAGATAAACCCAAAGGCCAATGCATCCTTGATGTACTCTTCCACGGCCATCATTTCTGGATGAGAAAAGGAAAAGAGAAAGTCCCGGAGAGGACTAGTATTGGGTAAGAGGTCAATGGCACAATGATATGGCTGGTGTGGAGGCAGGGAGGTGGTCTTCTCAAGAAGCTCAGCATATTCAGCTGGAATACCAGACCGGTGAACACTATCAGCAGGTACAGGAGGGTATTCATGGACCAGAGCTTGAGCTGGACCTAGACACGCCAGCCCTAATCCTGGCATGTTTTTATGGACCAATCAATCCGTGGGTTGTGTGAGATAACCAGGGAAGGCCAAGCACCTGTGGCAGATCAGGTGAATCAACCAGACAGAAGGAGAGTTGTTCCCTATTGTTCCCTTCGAGCACAAGTTGGAGAGGTTTGGTGGTAAGGTGGATCTTACCGGTGCTCAGAAGTCACCCATCTAGAGCATTTATGTTGATATTGTCTCTCAGTTTCTGGGTCAGAGCTCCCAATTTTTGAGCCGGAAGGATATCCATGAGATTTGCAGCTGTCTCTTACTCAATACATTGCTGAAGTTCATGGGTTTGAGACCCCCACATCAGCTGGGAACATCACACATTTAGGGGAAGGCAACTGCAAGAAGAACTGACCCATTAGAACTCAACCTTCTTGCTGATAGGTATCCTCTACTATTAGGCACTTGGGACCTAAAGCCTTAAGTGTCCTGGATCACCACAAGAGAGGCAGGAACATGTTCTCCTGTGCCAATCTTGTTCCCCCTGAGACAGGCATATGCACCCCACCTGCATGGACTGGGTACTGGGTGATGATAGATAGTAATTGAAAGGGCAGGAAACTTGACACATTCTTTCCCTGAGCCACTCAGTTGCCTGGTTATCAACTTGAATGACCAGATTAATCAGGTCATCCGGGCCTCCCTGCTCGTCACAGATGGAGGTCTCATGCCGGACCCCTGCGCACAGTCCACACTGGAAGGCAAAGATGAGGAGTCTCTTGTTCTACTTAACCTCTGCTGCAAGTATGCAGAACTTTACTGCATCGTCCTCACTATCCGTCTACATTGGCATAGGTCCAGGAGTTGGTGTGCAGCCTCCTGACCCCGTACTGGAAGGGCAAAAACCCTCTTTAACTCAGCACCAAATCACTGAATTGATTGGGCTGTGGGGGAACCTTGCTCCTGTAGAGCATTGAACAGGCTTGGGGGGCGGGGGGGTAGAGTTGGAAAGACAGCTCGCATTGGGTAATGAAATTCCTGCAGCATTCAGGGTTACCGGGGTATCTGCCTAGTGGGGATATTCTGGTATGGACATGGGAGCCAAGCAATTAGTGGAGCAGCAGAAAAGGAAGATAGGAAGATGCTGAGAGTTGGACTGAGACAGCTAAAGGTTGCTGACGTGCATTTGCAAGATTAGCAATGCCTGTCAGCTGATGCTGGCCATTGGCTGTAAACTTCTGGTCTGCAGCGGTGAGCGCAGAGGTCACAGCTACCTGATTCCGATTCTCTGGGTGTGGTGAGCTGCTGAACTGTTGCTGTGAGAGATGATACCTGTTCCTCCAGCTGAGACTGGGCTTGTCGAACTGAGATTGTCTGTCTCCTGGCTTTGGTCGCTACCCCCAAACCAATTTGACCACAGATTCCTATATGGTCAATGAATGTTAGGGTGAAGGTCAGCTGTCCTCTCTCTGCTGGGTCCACTTTTGTGGTTGAAACTTGAAACTTGCTGCCAAATGGTGCAGATTTGGCCCAAATGGGGGATGGGGGAAGAGAGAGAGAGAGAGAGAGAGAGAGAGAGACATATCAACAGTTCACTGACTTTAATGAGAACTGTTGCATAACATGAAGGTAAAGAAAAACAATAACTACTGGGCCAACGGGGCTGTTGACTAAAACTCTCAAAGTGAAAGTTAATGTCAACACTGTGGCTGGAAGCAATAACTAAGTACTAAATGACTACTGGTCCTAAATGAAGACAGAGTAGTCTTCTTTACTAGACAAAGATGAAAGTAAGCAGGGAGTGTAAATGCTGCTGTGCTTTTGGTCAAGTATTGACAAAACTGGAATGCGAGGAAGGGAGTTAAATACCACCACAATGAAACACTAATTATCTGAAATGTGCATACCATGAGCACAATTACCTAACTTATTCTGCCACAACCCCCACCCCCTCCACCTACGTGGGCACATAGATCTCATGGCAGAGTCCATGGTTGTGGCATATGATGGCAGTCAGATCATCATCTCCTTATCACTATTACTTTTAATATAGAGAATTACTTTGTGCTCCACCTTCATAAACCAAATTACCTATTGCTCTTTTGATTATTTTAACTAAAACTGTGTACTACTTCATTGTGCCAGTTCCCTCAATGATTCCTCCCAAATCTCCACTTTCATCCTCCTCTTAATAGGCTATGACCTGTGACAAGACAGTCTGGTGCAAAGTGTGCAGTTCAAACTGTGCTTCCCAAAGGCAGAATGAAATTACCTTCTTCCTTGTTATTACTTCTTCCATTGTCTTATTAATCAAAGTAGCCATCTAACTAAGTACCCATCTAAACATCGTGACAACACATTGTTGGACTTGCTGCTACATTGCAATATGCTCCCATACTTCAGACCATTTTGGTAATGTCAGTAAATGCAAAAAGTTTAATATAATAAATACTTGTGTTCTATTTGAACTATAGGCAAATTTGACAGTAATCACCGCAATCATCAGTTCTAAGAAAATGAGCTTGTAATGCATGAATACTGGACAAACATTTAATGAAGAAAGTTGAAGAAGTTGTGTACAGATTGCCAACTGGGTTGTGCATAAGGCTAGAGCAGATTGAAGAAACCTATCTGTTGGTAAATCAATGACTAGGAATATGAATGAAGAGAGACTTGACATTTAATACTTGTTTGATGTTTCCTCATTGCATTCAATCCTTCAGAGTAGATGCAAAGTAGCATCTCACAATGACATGATCAATAACTTTACACTCCAAAAGAAGTACTTAATAAATCTGGTATAACAAATTGTTCTTCTGTGCAATAAAATATCTTTGCTGACTTTAGTCCATCTCTCCAACAGCAGTGATTATGAAGTCTCTAAAAGATCAATCAGTTCCGACTGATGTCAAAAGAAATGCCAGTGGAATGATGGTTCACAGCACCATGTTGTCACTTGTCGTTTATCTTGAGAATAATTTCTGTTCATACCTTTATGACAGGAGTTTACATGGCCTTCTTGCTATTTGCATTCTTAAAAGGAGCCCAGAAAATTTTCACGCCTTGGAAACAAAACATCACACATCATCACTGGCTCAGAATAGAGATTTTATTTCAACAGTTTGGCATTCTGCAAATATTGACTGTATTTAAATCTAGAGTAGAAGTAACAATCATTTTGTTCTCCTTTACACTTGTGTTCTGAAGAATGACAATAAACAATTTTAATACTTTAATCAATGTAAAGGTTTAGAAAAGTAAATTTGCATCATATAAGTAGCAAAATACGAAACATATATTCAACTTAGAAATCTTCTTACCTCCAAGATTAGGATGAATTCTCCCTGACAATAAATTCCACAGGTTCTAGTGAAAGTGATTGGAATTAGCTATTTTCTAAGCAACTGCAATTAATATTTTAATAAACAAAAAACTTTCAAATTGCATTGTAAGTTTGCTGTTAGAATATTAGATAGCCAATCTTCATCAGACTCACTAGATTCATACAAATGGGATTGGCACTCCCTGCTCTGTCTGGCCATGCATTCTGGCTTTTGGTACATGCAATCCTGCAAAAAATAAAAATGAGTTAATCATCTACTGTTGCCAGTTCACAAGATTTAATTTCACTCAACTTACTAGTGCAAATACATTTGCAAAACCAATAGTTAGCAATATAATCAAGTTACACAAGTAAACCTTTTCCCTTCATCAGTGGCACATGGACCAAAACCCAAGGAAGCAGATGAAAGTCGTTTCATGTTTTCTCTGGGTTCTGACCACATTGAGAACCTGATTCTGCTACATATCCCTCATATGCACTTTATTCATCATTATACTACAGAAAAAGCCAAAGAAAGAGTTTTACATTGGGGGTTTCTCACAGTTAGAGTCAGTACATTGATGGATCTTTAGAAGCAGAGGTCACTTCATTGAGGAGAGGGGAGGCATGGAGGGGGGCACGGGGTGGAGTGGGAGCATGGAGGGGGTGGCACAGAAAGGGGGCAGAGAGGGAAGGCAGAAGGGGCAGATTGGGGTCAGAGAGCAAGATGTGAGATAGAGAGGGGTGGAGAGAAAGGGAGCAGAGATGGGTGGTAGAGGAGGGTATGGGAGTAGAGAGGGGGTAGAGCAGGGTGGGGAAGAGAGCAGCAAGGGAGAGAGGCGTAGTGGAAGTGGAACATGAAGGTAAGGGAACTTCTTTAGTTTCCTGTGTGGAGGAACCTGGGATAGAGCAGCCTGAGTAATATGATAACTGACAGTGGGCTCCATCAACAATGGTAGAAGGAAAGGCATGTTTCTTGGAAAAAAAAGAGGGCACTTCAAATGTCCTAGAATAGAAGGCATCATGTTGTGAACAAAATGCTGCAGGCATGGAGAAACAGGGTAAAAGGGACGACATCCTTACAAAGGACAGGGCGGGAAGCAGTGTAGTCTAGATAGCTGTAGTCGTCAGTGAGCTTATCTCTTGAAGTTGATAAAGAAAGATCGATAACAGGGAGAGAAGAGAAATGAGACTGTTGAAGAAGTTGAAAATTAGACTCTAAAATTAGACCATATCATGGGCTTCAGATGTTTTATCTCAATCAGCCATGAACATCTTTGTGCTGAGATTGATATCAACGATCGAAACACCTGCCTGTGAAATACCATTTGCAAAAACATGAGGCAGTCACATAAACCTTCATACTTGAATCTGATTTGATAGTTCTGTGCCCAACCCCAGCCACCATATTGTTGATTTCTTGGAATGAAATTGATGGGGCAGTAAGAAGTCAATTGCACTTGTCTTTACTAAGTGGGTAAAGTAATAGATGGACAATTTTTCAACATCAGGCCATACCAGTGCATTAACAGCTTGGCTAATAGTTTGGTTTGCTTTAATAAAAAATGTGCCATGTTGTGCCATAGCTTTTGCCTCATCTACTGTTATCAGCTCCATCTTCATAAGATATGGGGTAATCAATCCCTCCTGACTGCAGGGACCTCAACAAGATGGCAGTAGAAACTACAAAGTTAATATTATTGATTAACACTAGCCAATTGAAGTGAAAAATCCTCACCAATATAACCTTAAGCCCACATCTATTGGGAAAAATGATATGGCAGCAGCTGCCATCAGAGAAAGGCAAAGGCATTTAAAGGCATTTAAAAGGAAAAGAATATTTCCTTCAATCTAGCATGACTTCATAGTTCCACTTCACCTTCTTATCTCCCAGTCACTTAGCTCTGCCCACTCTTTGGAAAAGTATCCAGCTTATCTGCATCGTGGAAAGATAAACAGTAATCCTGAAACACTTAAGTGTTAAACTTCATAATCTTCACAAACTATAGTTCCAAAAGAGTAGAAAATCTTCCACTATATTTTCCTGCACCTAAGGAATCCGGAACAATATTGCGGCATTGATGACGGAGAAATGTGAAGAAAGTTCTTCATTTAGAGGCTGGTGAATCTTTTAAATTTTAAAAGATCAACCATTGATTGCATTCCAGACTAGATCAACTCCTTTCTAAACAATAGAAACATTAAACTACTATACAGTACAGTGTTCTTCAGACTGTAAATCAGCGATAATATTGCAGAAAGATGTAAAAAGCAAGAGACTTAGCTCCATTTTCTTCTGTTCTTACCATTTAATAATCTTTTTGCAGTCATTTATGATTCATAACTACTTTTACACTTCTTCAATATTCTGATGATGCTGTTATTACCCAGGTGATGCTTGAATTACTGAACACAAAAATATTGCTGTACAAACTAATCTTTCAGTTCAATTCACATAGCTGGTGGTTAACAACCAGGCAAGGCCAGAAGCAAGTCATTGAGGAAGAGATTGTGCAGGTAAGGAGAGGACCATGAAATCATGTTCAAAAGAGAACCCTACATCCTCAGTATCATCTGAGATGTACTAGTTATTAAAGTACAATTAAAAGATTGCATTTCTCCTCCAAACTGAAATCAGAGGAGTGGCTGTGTCCACACCTGCCAAAAACACTAGAAACAAACGGATGGGCTCTTGGTAATACTTCTGCATTTTTCTGCAGCAATGTCATTGACACTAAATAAAAACTACATTTCCAATGTAAGAACACAAAAGGAGTTTTGCTATAGTCAGCATTCCTTCCATCGACAGACACGATGTCTAAATTTACAGGTGTAGAGTCAATGATAATGGGAGACCTTAACTTCAGGGGGCTGGGTGCAAGCATCCATCAGGTTCATGAGAATTACCCTGGGAAGGAAAGGGGAAATGTATGAGAAGAATTCGATTAGTAAAGGAGTGGAAGGTTACAGTGAGAAAGCAGGAGAATGGGCCCTGCCCCAGACCCCCACTTAGAATGCTCTCTAAGCTACATCTGTACAAATATTGAATGTCTTTAATGACATAATAAATCTCCTTAAATTTCTAATGAAATATAGGAACTGTCATGCCTTTTTTGTAACTGCATCAATATGTTGGGTCCAGGATTGATCCTCAGAGATATTGACATCCAGGAACCTGAAGTCACTCACTTTCTCTGCTTCTGATCCCTCTGAGGGCAGGTATATGTCCCCTCGTCTCACCCTTTTCTGAAGTTCGCAATCAGTTCTGCGATCTTGCTGACAATGACATCTAGCTGATATGTCTCGCTCCTGTTGTCACCATTGAAATTCTGCCAACAACAGTGGTATCATCTGCAGACTTATAGGTGGCCTTTGAGCTGTGCCTAGCCACACAGTTATGATTGTAGACAGAGCAGAGCAGTGGGCTAAGCACAGATCCCTGAGGTGTGTCAGTGTTGACTGTCAGCAAAGTAGAGATGTATTTTCTGATCCACACTGATCGTAGTCTTCTGGTGAGGAAGTCGCGGATCCAGTTAGAGAGTTAGGTACAGAGGCCCAGGTCCTGGAGCCTTTCGATCAGAACTGTAGGAATAAGCATGTTAAATGATGAGCTGTAGTCACTAAACAGCATCCTGACATAGGTATTTGTATTACCCAGGTGTTCTAAGGCCCTGTGAAGAGACAATGAGATCGCATCTGCCGTAGACCTATTGTGGCAATAGAAAATTGCAGTGGCTCCAGGTCCTTCCTGAGACAGGAGTTAATTCTAGCCATGACCAACTCCATCCTAAGGCTACATTGTCCAACTTGGCAGAGTAATTTTTTCTGCAATTGTAGCCTGAGGTTATGCTGTCCGATCAATGTTTTCCTTCCCGTTTGAGGTAGAAGGTTGAGCTTGCTTTCGAGTTTGTGGTGAAGTTGATTTCTTACGTTAACAAGATATAGCCCAGTGTCCCCTTCTAGCATATAATTTGCGTATCACTTTATTACCTTGGTGTTGTGTCCCAGACTGAGATTGATGTGGATTCCAATTCCACTTGTTCGTTTGCTTTTGTTAGCTTCACCAGTTTCGTACCATCCATGACAGCCAGCTTGAGAGGGCCATATATAGAGTTTTCGATATTAACTTTATTCATTCCTGGGGCTCCTGAGTAACTGAGCCAGTGTCCTATATCTGTCTTCATATTCAGAAACACCCTTTGAAGGCTTTTGTTCATAGTTAACCACTTTTTTTTCTAATCAATCTGGTTTGGAGCTTGGCTCTCCAACCATTCCTTAATTGCTGCCCAACCTGCTGGTAAATTCTGTTTATCCTCCCCTATACTATCTTCAACTGGCCTTGTCAACTGGTTTACTTGCTGAGTTGTTAGCAAGATGGCTAAAATTTGAACACCATCATATGGGTAAAATTTGTACATGTTCTTAATTCGTTGAAGTTCAGCTCAAGTCTTTGTTTTTACAATGTGAGAGTGGAGCTAAGATGGCACCAGAGGGTGCCTTCTTCAAGCTCATCTGTGAAACAGCTTAAATTCTTCTCTTTAATGTCTAATTTCTGTTTCTTTTTTTTCAAGGTGGCTGTTGGAGACTGTGATCTGCAGCTGGACTCAAACCGCAGTTCCTAACTGTAGTGGGTTCCTACTTGCTGCAACTGTAGCATCATAGCAGTAAGCTATTTGTTGGTGTCTCCTCCCACTGTGGAAGGGGTGACACCTCCCTCCCTCTTGTTAGTGAGCTGTGCCTGTGGCCTGTTGGTGCTGGTTTTAGATGGTCCATAAACCATGGTCTCTTAGGGCTTTTGCTTTTGCTTGCTTGGTGGGTGGTGGTGTGGGTGGGGCAGATGCTTCCTGCTGGAACAAGTGGGGTGAGGGGGAGGGGGAAGGGTTAATGCTTTGCTGCTGCTTATGCATGCGGGGCTTTGTGGTTAAAACCCATTTCTGTCATTCATTTGTCGGGGATTTCTTCTGTGTCATGAATGTCTGTGAGGCGTAAGAATTTCAGGTTGCAGGGGTTTTTCAAGGTGGAGTGAAAGGTCTGCTTTGCTGAGCTCAGCACCACAACACTGATAATTTTGTGTATAAACCTATCTGTTTCAACTTTTTTTAAATGCCCAAGGTTCAGATTTAATAACATGAACATTGATGAGTTTTTTTTTTTGCGCTGCTTCAACACCAGCCCAAGATCTTAAGGCACAAACTAACGGAGATGGGAGTAGACTCTCACATGGAGGATTGGATAGTGGACTACTTGACAGATAGACCTCAGTATGTGCGGTTGGGAGAATGTAGGTCTGACACGGTGGTCAGCAGCACAGGGGCGCCGCAGGGAACCGTACTCTCTCCGGTCCTGTTCACCCTGTACACATCAGACTTCCAATATAACTCGGAGTCCTGCCATGTGCAGAAGTTCGCTGATGACACGGCCATAGTGGGGTGTGTCAGGAATGGACAGGAGGAGGAGTATAGGAAACTGATACAGGACTTTGTGATATGGTGCAACTCAAACTACCTGCGTCTCAATATCACCAAGACCAAGGAGATGGTGGTGGACTTTAGGAGATCTAGGCCTCATATGGAGCCAGTGATCATTAATGGAGAATGTGTGGAGCAGGTTAAGACCTACAAGTATCTGGGAGTACAGTTAGACGAGAAGCTAGACTGGACTGCCAACACAGATGCCTTGTGCAGGAAGGCACAGAGTCGACTGTACTTCCTAAGAAGGTTGGCGTCATTCAATGTCTGTAGTGAGATGCTGAAGATGTTCTATAGGTCAGTTGTGGAGAGCGCCCTCTTCTTTGTAGTGGCGTGTTGGGGAGGAAGCATTAAGAAGAGGGACGCCTCACGTCTTAATAAGCTGGTAAGGAAGGCGGGTTCTGTTGTGGGCAAAGTACTGGAGAGTTTAACATCGGTAGCTGAGCGAAGGGCGCTGAGTAGGCTACGGTCAATTATGGATAACTCTGAACATCCTCTACATAGCACCATCCAGAGACAGAGAAGCAGTTTCAGCGACAGGTTACTATCGATGCAATGCTCCTCAGACAGGATGAAGAGGTCAATACTCCCCAATGCCATTAGGCTTTACAATTCTACCACCAGGACTTAAGAACTTTTTAAAAGCTATTATTAATGCTTTTTGAGATAGTGATTTAGATGCATATCATATTTTTTACTGAGTTAAGTATTGTATGTAATTAGTTTTGCTACAACAAGTGTATGGGACATTGGAAAAAAGTTGAATTTCCCCATGGGGATGAGTAAAGTATCTATCTATCTATCTATCTACCATGCCATCGAAAATTACTAAAAAGGTGGCCAAGATGGACTGCAGAGAGTGCTTGCCCGGGACTGAGGAGCTAGCTACTGCTAGCTATGCTAACACATTGGACCCTGCTTTTCGTCAAGTTATTCAGAAAGTTATGGAGAACATATCCAAAATGATGGATGAGAAGCTGGGTCCATTCTCTCTAACACTCCAGAACCACACATTGGAGCTTAAAAATCTTGATACGAGAACGACCGAGGCCGAGGGCTGAGTCTCCGTGGTAGAGACTGTAGTTGATTAAGCCCAAAGCTGTGCTAGAAAAGCAAGTTCAAAACCTAACTGACCATATCAATGATTTTGAGACAAAGGTAGGAAGAAGAACATACGGATCATCAGTCTACCTGAAGGTACAGAAGGCAGCCAGCCAGCAAAGTTTTTTGAGGGCCGGCTGCCTAATTTCCTTGATTTGGAAACCAAGGCTGGACGCATTAAAGTGGAAAAAGC
This sequence comes from Hemitrygon akajei, assembly GCF_048418815.1. NCBI lineage: Eukaryota > Metazoa > Chordata > Chondrichthyes > Myliobatiformes > Dasyatidae > Hemitrygon > Hemitrygon akajei. Next base: position 184,009,757 of record NC_133124.1, on the reverse strand, counting down.
TCACCGTACGCTGGCTCCAAAACCAGGCCCAGGCCAATGCCCTCGACCTGTCCTTGTGCAGTTCCATAATTCTGGTGATAAGCAAAGAGTGATGGAGGCTTCAAGATGCTGCAGGACTGAGGCCCAGGCTTTAATATATGAGGGATTCAGGCTTTTGCTTTTTCAAGATTTTTCAGCAGCCATTATTCGGAAGTGGAAGGAATTCGATCAGGTAAAGAAGCGGCTGAGAGAATCCGGAATCCAGTACTTTTTGCTATACCCAGCGGCAATGAAAATCACCTACAATGAGACCACCAAGATATTTGATTCTCCTAGCAAAGCTAAAACTTTTGTGGACACGTTGGGCTAAAGAATGTATACAGTATATTGTGTAGCCCTGGTTACAGACAATAACATGCTTGATGGTCACTTTATTTTACCTTTTCATTACTCGACGGCAAGATATCTTATAGGATGGGTAACGTATTTGTTTTGATTAATACAGTTTCATTATTTGTTTAAATTAGCAGTGCTGTTCAAGCCTGAAGGAGTTTAAACATGATGGTAACAAATAAGTGGATTGATAAATTAGGCTTAGTTTTCATTTTTGACCATTTTAAATGCCATATTGGCAGTGGGGCAAAATATGGGGTGCTAGAAGGTTCAGATATCCCCCTTTAAGTGTAGGGTAATTCCTCTCATTCAGCGCTGTTGGCGCTTTTTTTGCGTGTGTTTTTTATTCACTTATTGCTGCTCAGCTGATCTTAAGTCGGGTTTAAACTCCACTGGAGTCAAATGATTGTTATAAAGGGTTATGATCAGTAATATATTAAAATTGTGCACTTGGAACATTAAGGGTAGTCATTCACCAATCAAGAGAAAGAAAATCCTACTAAACCTGAAAAATGAGAGGATGGGCATAGCCTTATTGCAGGAGACACATTTAAATGTTAAAGAACATCTAAAACTGCAACAGGGTGGATTTGATCAAGTCTATTTTCCATCTTTTAATGCCAGGAGTAGAGGGTGGCCATTTTAATTAGGAAGAACTTACCTTTTAAGTTAATAGACTGCATTAAGGATAAGTATGGGAGATTTATGATTGTTAAGGCTTCAATATATGGAGAGGAATATGGAATTCTCAATGTTTACTGCCCTCCAGCTCATCCACTCAAATTCCTAACAGATGCTTTTTCCAAACTTACAAGCTTTTCAATACAAAACATTATTGTAGGTGGGGATTTTAATTGTCTCATGGACCCATTGATGCACAGAGTGCCTCGTGGTCCCCCATTGCTCTCCTCACAGTCCAAACAAATCATGGGCTTATGTGGAGAACTAGGACTTGTGGATATCTGGAGGTTGTTACATCCCTCAGACAAAGACTTCACATTTTTTTTTCTCATCCGCACAAGTGTTACACCAGAACAGACTTTTTCTAACCCCCAAAACACTCCTAGATTTAGTTGTATCCTGCACAATTGGAAATATCGCTATTTCTGACCATGCAGCAGTATATTTAAATATCAAGCCCAAAGATAATTCAGCATGATCTAGACACTGGAGGATGAATCCTTTTATTTTAAAAGATAATAAATTTATAGAGTACTTTACTTCTAAATTCAAAACTTTCATATCTATTAATTCCAAATCAGATAGTAGTCCATTGATGCTCTGGGAAACCGCTAAGGCCTATGCTAGGGGATTAATTATCTCCTACTCTGCTAGTAAGAAGGCATTTCTTCTGAACAAGAGTCCTTCCTCAATGCTCCATTATCTATACATGAGATACAGGAAGCTGTGAGACAGCTCCAAAGTGGTAAGGCCCCTGGTCCTGATGGACTCACTAGTGAATTCTATAAAGCGTTCACAGGGTTATTATCAGAGCCTATGCTAAATCTGTTCAATCATGCATTTAATTGTGGTCTCTTCCCACCATCATTGACAGAAGCTAATATCTCCCTGAATCTTAAGAAAGGAAAGAGCCCTGAAGATTGTGCCTCCTACAGGCCTATTTCATTGTTACATGTTGACTTTAAAATCTTATCTGAAACCTTAGCATTCCAATTAGAAACTGTGTTACCTTTTATCATAAAAGAGGATCAAACAGGTTTTGTAAAAGGCCATAGATCATCTAACAATATCAGAAGATTACTGAATGTGATTCAGGCATGTCAGCAACAGGCAGTGGATGGCTTGGTGGTTTCCTTAGATGCAGAAAAGGCCTTTGATCGTGTCGAATGGCTGTATCTTTTTTTCACTTTAGAACGATTTGGTTTGGGCAATAATTTTATTAAGTGGGTGAAGGTTTTTTATAATGACTCTTTGGCTGCGATTCTCACTAATGGTATTAGGTTGGATAGTTTTAGTATTCTGAGGGGCAGCCAGCAGGGCTGCCCTTTATCACCACTACTTTTCACACTAGTGATCGAGACATTGGTTTTGAGGCTAAATGGTGAGACCCCAAAATATCTGCTCCAGACATAGGAATAAAGTCACATAAAATTACACTGTATGCGGATGATGTTCTAATTTTCTTATCAAACCCTGCTATATCAGTGCACCACCTTATACAATGCATCAATTCATTTAGCGCCTTTTCAAGTTATAAAATCAACTTTACTAAATCAGAGGCTATACCTCTGGGGAATCTGCAAAGGTACCTGACACTCAGAGTGTTTTCCCCTTTAAATGGTTGCAGGCAGGTTTTGTTTACTTAAGCCTATTATCACACCTACGTTTGATCAATTGTTCAAAGCTAACTTTACACAGTTATTTGATAAAAATCAAACAGGATCTTGAGCGATGGAGCACTCTTCCCATTTCTTGGCTTGGCCGAATATCCTTGCTCAAAATGAACATTCTTCCTTGTCTGCTCTACTGAATATGAATGATTTCAGTCATTTTTACCCAACAAATACTTAAAAAAAATAAATGGCTGGTTTGTTTCTTTCATCTGGAAAAAAAAGACCCTGTATTAAAATGTCTATGTTACAGCTTCCCAGTACTCTAGGGGGTCTGGATTTTCTAGACATCAAAAAATATTAATTAATTTCTGTTTTATCTCATATGGTTGACTGGGTTTGCAGGGACCCCTCCTCAATTTGGCTAGACATTGCAGCTTCACAAGCAACATGCGCTTCTATTAATTTGCTTTTCTTCAATAAGATGAAACTGGTTAAGGAATATTGTCACAATCCAATAACAATACAGTCAGGGCTTGGAGGGTGGTGTGATAAATTGAGGGCAACGCAGCGAAAATATCACCCTTCACTCCAATAACTGGCAGTCCAGATTTTCAGCTTGGCATAATGGATTCTGGATTTAAACTTTAGATCTCTAAGGGTATTTTCCATCTAGGAGATCTGTTTGATGAAGGAATGATGATGTCTTTTAGTCAAATAATTCAGAAATTTAACATAACCAACAAGGATCTTTTTCGTTTCTTTCAGATGAGAGATTATATACAGAAAAAAACATCATTGTTAACTGATTTCTATAGTTCTGACATAGAAAACAGGGTGTTTTGTTTTAAGGGTGAAGTCTCTATCAGTACTTTTTACAGCATCCTGAGGGAATGCTCTTGTGGAGAGGCTGAGCAGCTGGGAAGGGTCTGGGAGGAAAAGCTGGGAGTAGAAATTACAGCTGAAACATGGGAAGACATCTGTGATAATGAAAAGTAAATTTCAGTTTGAAAATAGAACTAAAGCATTGCAACTCAAAATTCTGCATAGAGCCCATCTGACTGCAGATCGTCTCTCGAAATTTAAGACAGAGGTTTCTCCAATGTGTTCTAAATGTTAAGTAAATGCTGGAACTTTCACCAACTGTTTTTGGACTTGTCCCAAACTTCAGGCATACGGGTGTGATATTTTGGGTGAAATGGAAAAGATTCTGAAGATGGAGTTTGAACTAGACTTGTCTTTTCTCTTGGGCTTACCCAGCAGTCTTATTATTAATGCACATCAGAAAAAACTTTTTAACATCCTGACTTTTTGTGCGAGGAAGAAACTTTTACTTTATTGGATACCTGATAAGGCCCCTGGACTTCATGGTTGATGTAAACTAATCATGGAATACATTCCTTTGGACTTTTTGACATGTATGGTACACTCAAAAACAAATAGATTTCATAAAACATGGCAACCTTTTCTGCAGTATGTAGATATAAACCTGTCCGCTATACTAAAAAGGGTTTTTGCATAGGATGTTGGGGTGATGTCTATATTTTGATGGAAGTGTTCTGATAGCTGATATCTGTGAGGGGAAGGAATGTAAATGTAAGTGTATCTGGAAATTGTAAGTTTTGTTATGCTGAGCAGAAAAAATAAAATACATTAAAAAAAATTTCATTCTCTGATGTTAAATGGAACCATTGAACCATTGAACTTCCTTGGACCATTTGTCAATTTTTTTCTGAAAATGGTCATTGATTATAAACCTCCTGTTTCTTTTCATAATCTCCATCATCAGTCTTGTGTGCTTTCACTTTCTTAATTTCTACTGGGGTAAATCATACTGCGGCTTCCAGACCAATTACCTCATTACTTGAGCCACTAGAGGTCTCTGTTGAGTCAGTAACACTTTGCAGTTCTATGGGGTTCCCAAGGTGTCGCTACTTCAGGGAACTAGTTGGCTGCCTTTCAACGTGATTGACATCACTGTTAACACTACCCACAGCTTAGCTGAAGGTCTCTTCAGAACAGTGCCTCATTTCACTTTGCAACTCTAAATAGAGCTCCTGACTTACGTGCTGTTTTTTCTCCCGTTCCATGAATGTAGAGATCTGCGTTTCAGATTTTCTATTATCTTTTTCATACTGCTCTTTTAGCATGTTATAGTTTTCCCCTTTTCTCCCAATTGGTTAGTTAAATTATTTACTAGCTGATGCAATCCACAGATTTGATTCCCTAAATCAGCATGTCCGCTTTTTAAAGTATCTATTTGTTGTTGCATCTCACTATACTCACACTTCTGCAGCTCCGTTAAGGTTGCTAGCATCCAAGCTGGTTTCTTAGTTCCTGACCACATCTTTCTGATCTTATTATATCTAATTTCAACATCTCTTATAAGCCAGTCCTCACTAGACTTTGCATCAATAGCACATTTCTTCGCTATCAAGTTTATATCAAGTGGCACAGTAACATGGCGTTCAGCACATCGCTTCATAGTATAGACGACCTGGGTTCAATTCCCCGCCACTGCTGTAAGGAGTCTGTACGTTCTCTCCATGGCTGAGTGAGTTTCCCCTGGGTACTTCAGTTTCCTTCCAAAGCCCAAGATGTACCGGTTGGTAGGTTTAGGTGAAGGGTGAAGGTGAGGGTGAACAGCCGGAAGTGGTAGTGCATGTCGGCACAAATGACATCGGGAAGAAGAGGAAAGACATTCTGCAGTGGGACTTCAGAGAACTCGGAAGAAGGCTGAAAAGCAGGACTTCCAGGGTGGTTATCTCTGGTTTGCTTCCAGTTCCTTGTGCTGGAGAGGGCAGGAACAGGGAGATAATGGATCTGAATGTGTGGCTGAGGAACTGGTGCAGGAAGCAAGGATTTACATTCTTGGACCACTGGGATCTGTTTTGGGGTAGGGATGAATTGTACAAAAGGGACGGGTTGCACATTAATAGGTGGGGGACCAGCATTCTGGCAGACAGGTTTGCCACTGCACACGGATGTGTTTAAACTAAGTAGTGGGGGGGGAGGGGATGAACTGGAAATATAAGGATGGAGTTAAAGGGAAAGTGAAAATAAGAAAAGTTAAAAAGGACAACAGAATTAATGGAGTAGAAAGCTCAAGAAGAGATCATACAGTATGGCCAATTGAAATATGAATTGATATGAAAGGAGAGGAGAGTACCAAATTAAAAGTATTATATATGAATGCACGAAGTATAAGGAATAAAGTAGATGAGCTTGAGGATCAGTTGGAAATTGGCAAGTACGATGTTGTGGGAATAACTGAGACATGGCTTCAAGCGGACAGGGCCTGGGAAATGAATATTCAAGGATATACATCTTATCGAAAGGACAGACTGACTGGCAGAAGGGGTGGGGTGGCTCTGTTGGTGAGGAATGATATTCACTCCCTTGCGAGGGGGGACATAGAATCTAGGGATGTAGAGTCAGTATGGATAGAACTGAGAAATTCTAAGGGTATAACCCTAATAGGAGTTATCTACAGGCCCCCAAACAGCAGTCTGGATGTAGGGTGTAAGTTGAATGAAGAGGTAAAATTGGCATGTCGCAAAGGTAATGATACAGTTGTCATGGGAGATTTCAACATGCAGGTAGACTGGGAGAATCAGAATGGTACTGGACCCCAAGAAAGGGAGTTTGTGGAGTGCCTCCAAGATGGATTCTTAGAACAGCTTGTACTGGACCCTACCAGGGAGAAGGCAATTCTAGATTTAGTGTTGTGCAATGAACCGGATTTGATCAGGGACCTCGAGGTAAAGGAACCATTAGGATGTAGTGACCATAATATGATATGTTTTAACCTACAATTTGAGAAGGAGAAGGGAAAATCGGATGTGTCAGTTTTACAGTTGAACAAAGGGAACTATGGAGCTATGAGGGAGGAGCTGGCCAAAGTTCAATGGAACAATACCCTAGCAGGGAGGACAGTGGAACAAAAATGGCAGGTATTTCTGGGAATAATGCAGAAGGTGCAGGATCAGTTCATTCCAAAGAGGAAGAAAGATCCAAAGGGGAGTAAGGGGCGGCCGTGGCTGACGAGGGAAGTAAAGGGCAGTATAAAAATAAAAGAGAAGAAGTATAACATAGCAAAGATGAGTGGGAAACCGGAGGTCTGGGAAGCTTTTAAAGAGCAACAGAAGATAACAAAAAAGGCAATACGCCAAGAAAAAATTAGGTACGAAGGTAAACTAGCCAAGAATATAAAGGAGGATAGTAAAAGCTTCTTTAGGTATGTGAATAGCAAAAAAATAGTTAAGACCAAAATTGGGCCATTGAAGACAGAAACGGGTGAATTTATTATGGGGAACAAGGAAATGGCAGATGAGTTGAACAGGTACTTTGGATCTGTCTTCACTAGGGAAGACACAAACAATCTCCCAGATGTAATAGTGGCCAAAGGACCTAGGGTAAAGGATGAACTGAAGGAAATTTATATTAGGCAAGAAACGGTGTTGGATAGACTGTTGAATCTGAAGGCTGATAAGTCCCCGGGACCTGATGGTCTGCATCCCAGGGTACTTAAAAAGATGGCTCTAGAAATCGTGGATGCATTGGTAATCATTTTCCAATGTTCTATAGATTCAGGAACAGTTCCTGCTGATTGGAGGGTGGCTAATGTTGTCCCACTTTTCAAGAAAGGAGGGAGAGAGAAAACAGGGAATTATAGACCGGTTAGCCTGATGTCAGTGGTGGGAAAGATGCTGGAGTCAATTATAAAAGAGGAAATTACGACACATTGGGATAGCAGTAGAAGGATCAGTCCGAGTCAGCATGGATTTATGAAGGGAAAATCATGCTTGACTAATCTTATGGAGTTTTTTGAGGATGTAACTATGAAAATGGACAAGGGAGAGCCATTGGATGTAGTGTACCTGGACTTCCAGAAAGCTTTTGATAAAGTCCCACATAGGAGATTAGTGGGCAAAATTAGGGCACATGGTATTGGGGTCAGAGTACTGACATAGATTGAAAATTGGCTGGCTGACAGGAAATAAAGAGCAACGATTAACGGGTCCCTTTCAGAATGGCAGGCTGTGACCAGTGGGGTACCGCAAGGTTCGGTGCTGGGACCACAGCTGTTTACAATATACATTAATGATTTAGATGAAGGGATTAAAAGTAACATTAGCAAATTTGCTGATGACACAAAGCTGGGTGGCAGTGTGAAATGTCAGGAGGATGTTATGAGAAAGCAGGGTGACTTGGACAGGTTGGGTGAGTGGGCAAATGTATGGCAGATGCAGTTTAATGTGGATAAATGTGAGGTTATCCACTTTGGTGGCAAGAACAGGAAGGCAGATTACTATCTAAATGGAGTCAAGTTAGGAAAAGGGGAAGTACAACGAGATCTAGGTGTTCTTGTACATCAGTCAATGAAAGCAAGCATGCAGGTACAGCAGGCAGTGAAGAAAGCTAATGGCATGCTGGCTTTTATAACAAGAGGAATTGAGTATAGGAGTAAAGATGTCCTTCTGCAGCTGTACAGGGCCCTGGTGAGACCCCACCTGGAGTATTGTGTGCAGTTTTGGTCTCCAAATTTGAGGAAGGACATTCTTGCTATTGAGGGAGTGCAGCGTAGGTTCACAAGGTTAATTCCCGGAATGGCGGGACTGTCATATGTTGAAAGATTGGAGTGACTAGGCTTGTATACACTGGAATTTAGAAGGATGAGAGGGGATCTGATTGAAACATATAAGATTATTAAGGGATTGGACACACTGGAGGCAGGAAGCATGTTCCCGCTGATGGGTGAGTCCAGAACTAGAGGCCACCGTTTAAAAATAAGAGGTAGGCCATTTAGAACAGAGATGAGGAAAAACTTTTTCACCCAGAGAGTGGTGGATATGTGGAATGCTCTGCCTCAGAAGGCAGTGGAGGCCAAGTCTCTGGATACATTCAAGAGAGAGTTAGATAGAGCTCTTATAGATAGCGGGGTCAAGGGATATGGGGAGAGGGCAGGAACGGGGTACTGATTGTGTATGATCAGCCATGATCACAGTGAATGGCGGTGCTGGCTAGAGGGGCCGAATGGCCTATTCCTGCACCTATTGTCTATTGTCTATTGTCTATTAATTGGGCACTGTAAACTGTCCCATGATTAGCCTACAGTTAAATCAGGGGATTGCTGGGTGGCATGGCTCAAAAGGCTGGAAGACAGCTGATACAGGAGGGAGAGCTTCGGGACGAAAAATGGAAGTTCTGTATCTGTTCTGAATCTTGACTGGCGTTTTAATGCCCTGGTAAAGGTTTTACTGCTAATATTGCAGGGTATTTCATGCAGAAGAAGTGTGATCTGCTGGCAGTGTTTGGGTTACTGTTAAAGATAAGGGATGATTGGGAATGTATGCGACATCCAATCAGCAGGGTGAGCAGGTTCCAGAGAAGGCTGGGGGTGCTGCTTTTGTAACTGACTCCAATGTGGATCGAGGTCTTTATTCGGCAGAAGACGGAAAGAGAAAGAGCTCGAGAGAACTGGCCGTAGGATTCCATTCAGTGTGGGAACATGCGAACCCACAGAGCTCAAGAGGGGAGCGGTGAACAGGAGTTGGTGCAGTAGGTACATCGAAAACAACGGCTTCTGGAAGATTTGAGCTCCAACGTGCACATGAGATTGTTTAATTATAATAGGCTCTTACTGCTTTTTCTTTCTTTGAAACTTTGGTTAAGTTAGCATTCATAAAACATACTTTCTTACTAATTGTATGCAATGCATGACCTGTTATTTCTTCTGACGGATGATTGTGGGGGCGGGGGGCAATAAATTACACGGCATTCACACAAACCGGGGTTCGGCGGGGCGTGAAATAACCCAACCCCACAGGTTTGGCGGGGCGTGAAATAACCCAGCCCCACAGGTTTGGCGGGGCGTGAAATAACCCAGCCCCACAGGTTTGGCAGGACCCAAGTCATATTTACCTGAGACATATGGAGCCCGAGAAAGATGGTTTTCTTACCGCAGAGTCTGGTGGTTGTTAGTGAGGGGCTAACGAGCTGCATCTCTAGAAATGCCCAGTAAAAAGAGGTTTCAGAATATTAGCTGTTGGTTACTGGGGAATAAGTGGGGAAATGGGAATGATGGGATTGTTCTGCAAAATAGCATAAGTTGAATGAGTCAAATAGCCTCCTTTGAAATTATATGGTAACACTGAAGAAAGGATTAAGCAATTTAATTTCAAATGTTCAAAGATTTTTCTTGTTGTCGAATGTGCATGTACGATGCAACTGATTTTACCTTCTCCAAATAGCTATTTGGAGACAGAATGGTCATGGGTGCTGATAAAAGAAAATAAGTCAAGTCCCCTCCCCGTCACAAAAAGGAAAAGAACCCAAACTTGCAGACCCCCAATTCCCCTCACTCCCCCGCAGAAAAAGACAGTGAAAATAATAGTCCCTGACCCCCCTCCCTCACTGAAAGAAACAGTGACATTAACAATCTCAACCCCTACAATCAAAGACCCCCTCATTCGCAAAAAAGAACAGCGGCCGCAGCACCAAAGCTCTGAACTCCGCCCTTCCCCTCCATTATACACAAAAACTAAGAGATCACCCACCCACCAATCGTCCAGAAGAAAGAAAACACCGAAAAGCTGAAGGAAACCAATATACAGTACAGTCACAACCACGGATTCGGCAGCGCATCAGATTCGGCAAATGCGCTGGTAAATATGCACGTCAGCTAACTATTATTTCATTGCGATAGTATTTAACTCCATTCGTTCTGTCATAGTGTTTGTCGAGACTTGAACCCAGGACGCGGCAACACTTCGCTGCCTGCATTCCGCCTTGCCTGAGAAATTGGACTACTGAGTCTACTGAATCTGAAGACTCGCGGTATTCCTTAAATCCTGAGATGTTCTTTTCAGCCGCACTGTAGGCTTCATTTTCCATTTGAGAGTTTCAGTTAACGGTCCTGTTTGGCCTGGCGATTATTGTTTTCTTTCCCTTTAACACTGTTCGCATTGAAGTGTGTGATCTATCGGCCTGCTTCAGTGTCTCTCACTCTGCACTTGGGCCATATCCGAACGGGTGACAGGTACAGTCTGATAAGCACATAAAGATCAGACGCATCGTCTGCATACGAGGAGATATGCGGCACGAACTCAGTCCTTCCATAATGAGCGACTGTCGACCTGGGTCCAAAGGTCGCCAGACCGCCAATCCAGGTCCAAACGCACTGATCCAGCTGCTGACCACCTCCGCACTCACCTCGCTGCTTTGAGATCCTGCTCCGTACCGCGCAAGCCCTGCCGGACGGCTGTTAAAACGTGTGAACAGCGTGAGAGTTAAATTGTAAAGTCAGCTTTTCTGACTAGATCCCCTAAATTCATTTGATTGAGTCTGTCTTTAAAAACATTAATGTCAGAAATACTGCGCAGGTCTGGCGGCGGAAGATTCCACTCTCTTGAAGATCTTGGGTAGAGGGAGCACTAGTAGGAAATCTTGTCGAATGAAGGGGTTTCCAGTATGTAAGGTCCAGTTTACTGTCGAGTTGAACTGACCCTGTGACGAATTTGGATGTTTGATGGAGTGATGTTGTGAACTTCTTTGAAAATGGAGATTAACGGTAGTTTAGTAGATGGGGGCGTTCATGACCCATGTTTCATCTCTGATCTTTTCCACGAGCCAGCTTGTGTTCTCAGTCCTTGTCGTGCCCCCCCATCTGTAAACTCCATGAGGCAGCTGCACAGACACAATGGGGAACTCGGTCCTTTGATCGAGACCCAAACTGTGTGTCACAGACTCCAACAGTTTCTGTAACACAAACAAGACAAAAAGAACAAGCATAAGGTATAGAAAAAGTGAAATAATTGGAGAGATTAGCTATCTGCTTGTTATCACCTGAGGAATCATTATTCGCTTGTGCCATTTTAACTGAAAGTCATACAACACTACAACACAGAAACCGGCACTTCACCCCATGGACTCTGTGCCAAACTATTATTCTGCCTGGTTCCATTGAACTGTGCCTAGCCCATAGCCCTCCACATCCCTCCCATCCATGTATCTATCCAAATTCTCTTAAATGTTGAGATCAAACCCATATCCAGCACTCCCACTGGCAGAAGGCTCCACTCACTCACCACTCCCTGAGTGAAGTATTTCCCCTCATGTTTTCCTTAAACATTTCAACTTTCATCTTTAATCCATGATCTATAGTTTTAGTCTCACATAATCTCAGTGGAAAATGCCTGTTTGTGATTACCGTATCCATACTCCTAATAATTTTGTATACCTTTATCAAATCACCCCTTATTCTCCTATCCTACAGGGAATAAAGTCCTAACCTATCCAACTTTTCCCGATAACTCGAGTCTTCAAATCCTTGTAACATCAACATCATTGTAACTTTTCACTGAACCCTTTCAATCTTATATCTTTCTTGTCAGTAGGAGACCAGAACTGCATGCAATACTCCAAATTAGGCTTCACCAATATCTAATACAACTTCAACAGAACATCCTAACTTCTGTACTCAGTACTTTGATTTATGAAGGCCATTGTGCCAAAAGCTATCTTTATGTCCCTATCTACATGTGATATCACTTTCAGGGAATTATGGATTTGTATTCCCAGATCCCTTTGTTGTACTACACTCCTGTAGTCCTCCCAAAGTGCAACATGTCACATTTGTCTGCATGAAATTCCATCTGCCAATTTTCAGCCCAGTTTTTGAACTGATCCATATCCCACGGCAAACTTTGATAGCTCTCCTCACTCTCTACTATGCCCCCAATCTTGGTGTCATCCACAAGTTTCCTGATCCGGTTTAGTCCATTATCATATAGATTGTTGATATAGATGACAAAAAACAATGAACTCAGCACTGATTGCTATGACACACCACTAATCACCAGCCTCCAGTCAGAGAGGCAACCATCTACAACTATTCTCTGGTTTCTCCTTCAAAGTGAAATTTAAGAGACTACTAGACAGGTATATGGAGGAATTTAAGGAGGGGGGTTATATGGGAGGCAGGGTTTGAGGGTCGGCACAACATTGTGGGCCGAAGGGCCTGTAATGTGCTGTACACATGTTCTATGTTCTATGTTCTAAAGTCAATGACTAATCCAATTTATTAGCTCATCCTGAGTGCCAAACTACTAGGCCTTCTTTACCAACTTCCCATGCAAGACCTTGTCAAGGACTTTGCTGAAGTCCACGTAGATAATCTCCACTTTCTTTCCTTCATCAACTTTCCTTGTAACTTCCTCAAAAAATTGTAAGATTGGTTAGACACAGCCACATTGACTATCCTTAATCTGTCCCTGCCTATCCAGCTATTTATATATCTGGTCCATTTGAATAATAGTGTGATCACTCAAGTCGAGTATGATCTCCTAAGGGGTTGTCTATTGGTGAGTCTGTAGGTGTCTGTAGAGGCCAATCCAGGATCTGCATATTCTGGTGCAATATGGATATCAGTAATTGGTGTCTGTGGTTAGTGGTTGGGACTTTTGGATGTTCAATCTCTACTTTTGCAATTGCTGTTTGTTCTCTGCGATGCAGCAGAGGTTGCTCTTGTGTAGTCAGCTACCTCTTGGACAAATTTCCTTCAGGCACATCTATTGAGTGCAATATCTTTTCAGTTTTTCGATGTAGTGCTGAATTTATTCAGACTGACTTTGATGTTATATTTGAACCATTTTCCTTGGCAAACCAGGGGCTCGCTGAAATTCCTTCAACTGGGAGCCAAGGATCTGTTCAGGGAGATGTAAGTTAGCCATCCGCTTGACGACTTATCCATCAGAATTGATGTTGCTTTATTGTGGTTGATAAGCTGTTTGGTATCCTCCAGTAAGCTGGTATTAGTGTGTTTGACCTTCCAGATGATCCACTAAATCTTTTGTAAGGTTTTGTAAGGTGGAGGTCGGGCTGGACTGGGTGTGTGGGGGTATCTCAGGCAAGGCCAAATGCGAGCAGGCAGCACAATGTTGCTGTGCTTTGTTTAAGTTTCAACAAGTGCTACAATGAAAAGGGAGTTAAATATCACCATTATGAAATAGTAATTAGCTGACATGTGCATATTCACAAGCATAGTTGCTGAATATGCTGCACCAAGTTCATGGTTGTAACAATAATGCCTCCTTGTATTTGCCATTTTCAGCTCCGGTGGGGGAGGGGAGTGGAAGGAAGGTCTAGTTGTTCACTCAATCTATGCCTTTTCTACATCTTGTACTTCTCTATCAAATCACCTCTCATCCTCCTTCGCTGCAGAGAGAAAAGCCCTAGCTTGCTCACCCATCCTTGAAAAATACACTTTCTTGTTGAGGTAGCATCCTGATACACCTCCTCTGCGCCCTCTCTAAAGTATCCACCTCACTTATAACACAGGACAACAATTTTTTCAAGAGTGCTGCTTTCTCAGAATTTTTTTGTTTATGATAGACCACTTGAAATTGAGCACAAATATAATTTCAGACTACTTCAATCATGTAGAAATTTGGAGAAACAAGAAATTAACTTTTATTGATTATAATGTGTTTAATTATATAATGGTACTGATGCAACACAGTTCAACTAAGATAAAAAATGTTTTGTTGATGATGTCTGAGGCTTCTCGCTCTAGTGTCCAACAAAAATCAGCCAGCATTGATGGATTCCAGTTGCCCTGGTAGTGTTTCTCCATGACCTCAACATCCTAGTGAAATCTTTCACTGTGCTGATCACTGACAGCACCAAGATTTGCAGAGAATAAATCTAAATGCAGAAAATGAAACTTTAGTGCATGTTGCACTTCATGGTTTTGTATGCTTGAAGCATGTTGTCAACCAGCTGCACATAGATCGGTGCTCTGCATTTGCCAAGAAAAGTTTCAACAACATCCTTGAATGCTTTCCATGCAATTTTCCATGGTCCCTCTAGAAATTCTTCAAACTCCCTGTCATTGATGATCTGTTTGACTTGTGGACCAATAAAAATGTTTTCTTTAAACTTGGCATCAGTTGTTGTGGGAAACATCTGTATTAAACATCAAGATCCTTGATGGAAATTTATAGATCTTCTAAAAACTAAAACCATAGGCAGTATCTGTCCTGCCTAAGCATGCCTGGACAACATAGAAAACCTTTCAGCTTACATTGTGGGCAACAATTTAACTGACTTGAATTGAAGTAACAAATTAGGCAATTTCAAAAATTCGAGCTTGGCTGGGATATTTCATGGTGATTTTCATGATCATCAGCCCAAAATCCATAAGATACATCCAGAAATATTCAGGAAGCAAAATCTTTGTTATCCAGTGAAATGAGGTGACCAGAACTGAATACAAGATTGCATGTCTGAGTCTAACTGGGTTTTATAAAGCTGCAATATTATCTCACGGCTCTTGAATTCAATATCCAACTAATGTAGGCAAACACATGATATGCCTTCTTAACAACCCCATAAACTTGCATGGCAACTTTGAGGGATCTATGGACATGTACACCAGGTCCCTCTGTTTCTCCACACCACTAAGAATCCTGTCATTAACCCTGCATTCTCCCTTCAAATTTGACCATCCTAAGTGAATCACTTCAAACTTTTCTGTGTGGAATGCCATTTGCCTCTTCACAGCCAAACTCTGTAGTCTGTCAAGACCACAATGAAACTCACAACCCTCCATGCTGTCCACAACTCCACCAACCTTTGTGCCATCTGCAATCATACTAGCCTACCCTTCTACTTTCTCATCCAAGTCATTTAATCAAAGAATAGGGGTCCCAAAACAGAACCCTGCTGAGTACCATTGGTCACAATCCTCCAGGTAGAATAAGTTCCACTAATACCAGCCTTCTATGAAAATGCAGTTCTGTATCCACGCAGTCATGTTTCCTTGGATTCCATGCGTGCTGACATTCTGAGAGAGTCTACTATTGGAAAGTTATCAAATACCTTAATAAAATCCATATACACCATCTTCAGTTCTCTACCTTCAGCAATTGCATCCTCAGGCATGTGAGACAGGATCTGCCTGTGACAAAGCCATGCTGACTATCCCCAATCAGACTATGTGTCTCCAAATCCTTATAACTCCGTCTCTAAGAATCTACTCCAATAATTTGCCCACGTGATGTACTAAGAATCTCTGGACTATAATACCCAGTGTTAGCTTTATTCCCTTTCTTGAACATTTGCCATCGCCCAGTCAACTGATACTACTCCTGTAGCCAGTGAGGACTTAATGATTAATTTTTTAAAAAAGCTTTCAAAACACATGTAAAACATAGAACAGTGGGGAACTGGTAAAGTTCCTTCTGACCACCATCAACGTTCCCTCTAAATTTTCTTTTACTTCTGCACGGACCAACCATCCTCCGAGCAGAAATTTTTGACACAGCCAGAAAACTGTGCGGCACTTTACATTTGTTTTTGTAATATACATACTATGAATAATTAGAATGAAACTTGAAAAAACACATACTTCTCATTTTATTTATTAATTGAAGGGTATAACAAAATAAAGAAAATCTTTCACATTTCGTAAACATTTTCTAGCTGCATCCAATTTCAGCAGCACGGCAATGAAAGCTATGTCAGCAGGAGCATTTCAGTTACTGCGCGGCCACACACCTGCACAGCTTAGAAGGAATACCAGGTCTAAATTAATCCCAGCTACAAATGTTCTATATTTCTCTTTTCTCCCAGTTTCATGTGATCACAATGCCATTAATTTTAAGATAATTATGGGGAGGAGAGGTCTGGCCCTCGATTTGAGTTTCTAAGTTGGAGAAAGGCCAATTCTGATAGCATCAGAAAAGAACTGGCAAGTGTGCATTGGGACAGGTTGTTTTCTGGCAAAGGTATGTTTCGTAAGTGGGAGCCCTTCCAAAATAAAATTCTGACAGTTTGCATCTTTCTGTCAGAATAAAAGGCAAAGGTGATGCTTTTGGGGAAACTTGGTTTTCAAGAAATATTGAGGCTCTCATTAAGAAGAAGAAGGAGGATATTAGTGGCTGCAGCAAGGAACAAATGAGGTACTTGAGCATAAGAAATGCATGAGAACACTTAAGACGGAGATCAGGAGGGCTAATAGAAGGCATGAGGAATTGATGGTTTTGTTGCAGGTTTGCAAGTTGAGTCTGTGGTGAGGAAGGCAAATACAATGTTAGCATTCATTTCAAGAGGACAAGTCAAGTGAAGTGAAGTCTGTTGTCAGTTTACTACATATTACATATGTAATGTATGTAGAAATGGGACAACGTTTCTTGAAACCGGGTTGGAAAACACCTAAAGCATGATAACTTCTGAAGTTAAGGATAAAATCTAAGATGAACCACGCATGAATAACAAACTGAAGTGCATTAATATTAAATATTGGAACAGATTAACCAGTGACGATATGGCTGGAGTTCATAAGCCTAATGGCCTGGGAGAAGAAATTGTTTCTCATCCTGACAATTCTTGTTTTTATGCATCGGAATCTCCTACCTGATGGTTGAAAGTCAAAGAGGATGCTGGATGGATGAGTGGGGTTCTTAATAATACTAAAGCCCCTACGTATGCAGCACTGCTGATAAATGTCCCTGATGGATGGTAGCAAAACTGCTATGATCCTCTCAGCTGTTGTCACTGTCCTTTTTTAGAGACTTCAGGTCCGATGCTCGACTGTTCCCATACCAGATCGAGATGCAAGTTGTCAGGATTCAGACCTTTCAGCTTCCCAAGCACCTTCTCCTTAGTAACGGGAACTATATTTACTTCTGCCCTCTGACACTCTCGAATGTCTGGAAAACTTAATCATTTATGGAGTTCTTCTCAATATTATTGATTTCTTCTCTACTTATTGAGTTTGTCTGCCATTTCTTTGTTCTACCATGTTACATCTTCAGCTGATTTTCCAGTGGCCTGATATCCACTGTTGCCTCTTGTTTCCCCTTTATATGTCTAACATAAACTTAGAGTATCTGCTTTTATATTATTGGCCAGCTTACCATATTGAATCTTTTTTCACTTTATTGTTGAATTCATTAATACAGGGTGTTGTAGTGGTAAATTAATTTGGTTACATCAGGCAGATATTGATGGGTTCTTGGTTGGTAAATGGTCTTACAGATAATCCAGAGAAGTCAGGAGAAGTCAGGGTCAGTGAAAATCGGCCATTATTGAATGGCAGAATAGAGTCGATGGGTTGAATAGCCTAATTCTGCCTGTATTTATTGTGGGCATGGTCAATGTGGAGAGGACATTTCCTCTTATCACAGAATCTAGCCGTAGGGATGCTCTCTACAAGAGCTGGCAAATCAGAGACGCTGGAGATGTGAGGATGCTGCCTTCATCAGAGACAATCACTACTCACCCCTCACTGGGATCCCCAGTACCGACAAACCTGTGCCCCAATTACTGGGGAGTGGGATGAGTGTAGATAGATATACAGCATTGACATTGTGGGCCAAAAGGCTGTCTGATTGCTCAATAAACTAAAAACAAAGCATCAATGAACTGTTTACATGACTATCAAAGAGTGTGGGTGTATATGGTTTGCTGCTATTATCGATTAGCAATATATAATTATAGTTGTATATAATTAGTGATAGATAATCACTCCTGGAGTCATATTCAGAGTATCAAACAATGTAGAGACATGCTGTTTGGGATATGTCAACCATGACGATTGTGCTACTCAGCGAGTTAGTCCAATCTGGCATGTTTCACCCACAGCCCTAAACTTCTCCTACCCATGCAGTTAACCTAGATGGTTTTTAGATGTTGCTAGTATGTCCACCAAACTCTGTTTCAGGTAGCCTGTTGCCAATATTCACTATGCTTTGCAGGAAGAAGCTGCCCTGATGTCCCATTTAAATCCTATGCCTCCTTACTTAAACTGTATTGTTTTGAGCACAGCCTTACTGGGGGGGGGGGGGGGGGAACACTATGTGAAATTGCTCTTTGTCTCATGTGAGTTCTATACCTCTAACAGGTCACACATTAATCTCCTGAATTCCATGGAATAAAGTTCTAGACCTCTCCTTGTATCTCATGCTCTCAAGTCCATGTGAAATTCTGGTGCTGGACAAGCTCCATCATTCGGAGTGCCAACCCTATGCCTGTCCCCATCAATAACATGTATATTGTTTTTGATACTGTTGGGGTGGGGTGGGGGACTCCCTAGCAGAGGAAAGCCACAGAGGAGTGGTCCCTGCCTCTGTGACTCAGAAGGGAATATGGGAGAAGAGCCGAACAATAGTGTTGAGAGATCATTGTTTAGGATGTTTTGTGAATAAGAACAAGATTCCTGGATGGCATGTTGCCTCCCAGGTGCCAGGATCCGGGACATCTCAAATTGAGCCAATAACATTCTAAATAGGACAGTGAACAGCCAGAGGTTGTAGTCTACATTGGACACATGCAGGAAGGCAGAATAAATCCTCTACAGTGAATTCAGGGAGTTAGGTCCTCAGTTGAAGGATGGAGTCTCCAGGGGGTTGAGCCATATGCAAACGTGGCTAGAAATTGGAAAATAATAGAGTTTAATATATGACTAAGGAGATAGTGCAGAAGGGAGTGTTTCAGATTTGTTGATCTTTGGGCTCTCTTCCAGAGAAGGTGGGGACTGTACAAAAAGGAAAGTTTGCATCTAAGTTGCATGAGGAACTTGCGGGAAGGTTTTCTATTGCTGCTCCAAGCAGCTTAAACAAGAGTAGCAGGGGAATGGGAGCTAGACTGCCAAGGCAGATAGTGGAGAAAAACAGGTAGGAAAAAATGTTTAGCCTATATACAAAGACAGGAACCAAAATGTAGAGCATGGTGGGTCTAAGGTTTTGAGTTGTGTCTAATTCAAAGCAAAGGAGTATCTTAGGTAAGGCAGGTGAATTTAGAGTATGGACAATCATGTGCAGTTATGACATTGTAGCCATTAGTGAGTCTAGTTGCAGGAGGGGCAGGACTGGCAGTTCAATGTTACAGGGTTCCGGTGTTTTTGATATGATGGAGATGGAGGAATTAAAGGGTGAGGGGTAGCATTATGAGTCAGGGAAAATGTTACGGCAGTGCTCAGACACAACAGGCTGGAGGACTCGTCTACTGGAGGGTGGAATTGAGGAATAAGAAATGGATGACATTAATGGGAATATATTATAGATCACCCAATAGCATGATTTAGAGGGTCCAATTCATAGAAAGATAACTGACAGTTGGAAGGAAAAATAATGTTGCGATATTAGGTGATTTTGATTTTCCATGTGTCAACTGGGACACATAATGTGAAAGGGCAAGGTGGGATATGTGTTGAAAAAATGATTTTTAATTGATGTATAAAGGTGCCAACAAGAGAGAGCTCGACACTGGATCTCCTATCGTGCAAAGAGTGTTACGATATGCACCCAACTGCGCCAGCTTCCTGAATTTAGGTGCTTCAGCTCTCCGGTGTATGGATAGAAGGTGCTTTTTAAGGATCGAGGCCCATCCCGCTAATTGGCTGCCATGATTTAACAGAGGATCAGTGCCCAAGCGTAAGCTCAACTAATGATATTGCCTGGTGACTTGTTTAGTGCTCAGTTGTTGTTCCAGTTTCATACCATGTCTCGATTCTTGCCTCGGATATTCCAGCACTTGGTCCTAACCGTCCTCATCAAGGTCTCTTATCACAGTAACATTCAGCAAATGTGTCCACCATTTCCCCGCTGGAGCAAGCCGAGCTGCCTGGTAACAATACATCAGGGCAGATAGTCAGCAGCCAACGATGCTATTGAGTTTTGGTCTTTGACCCAAGAGAGTGGCTGGAACAGGGAAGACTTGACCATTCTATATGCCACAGACTCTGAGATGAACTGACAGTCAGCAGAGGACTTAGAGGTTCTCATCAATCAGCCCATCATTTGGCAGACTGAAAGTGGGACTATGTCTCCCCTCACAGTCCTCAGCAGCCCTGTGTCCACCGTGGAGAACTTCAGGTTCCTGGGAACCACCATCTCTCAGGATCTGACGTGGGAGCAGAACATCAGCTCCATCCTGAAGAAGGCCCAGCAATGGATGTATTTCCTGCGGCTCTTGAGGAAATACGGTCTGCCTCAGGAATTGCTGCTGCAATTCTACACTGCAGTCATTGAGTCTGTCCTGTGCACCTCCATCATTGTGTGGTTTGGAGCCGCCACCAAGCAGGATAGAACCAGACTACAGCGCACAGTGAGGACTGCCGAGCGCATCATTGGAGCCTCCCTGCCCTCTATTGTGGACCTGTACTCTTCCAGGTTGAAGAAGAGGGCGGGGAACATCATAAAGGACTCCTCCCATCCTGCGCACTGACTGTTTGATCTGCTTCCATCTGGTAGGCACTTCAGATCCCTCCAGACTAAGACTAATAGGCACTGGAGAAGTTTTTTCCCTACTGCGGTCACTTTGCTGAACAGTTAACTGCCGGTTAACTGTCGGCTAACTATTACTTGGATTGCACTACCTGTATGTACAATTTATATTTTCATTTATATTTATCATTATTATTGTTATGAGCAGAGAGTCAACATCTGCCGGAAGTAAATTCCTTGTATGTGCATAGGTACTTGGCGATTAAAGTCTGATTCTGATTCTGATTCTGATTCAGGAGGTCAAAGAGGGCTAGCCTGAGCCTGGCTTTAATGTATCGCAGTTGCACTCCCCAACCTGAGACATTGGTCAGCCTGTCTCCTACTCAAGACCCTGTTGAGCCCATGAAAATCAGCATACCTAGACCCTATGCTGAATAGAGGCCCTGGTTTTGGAGTCCAATTTGCTGCTTTTACTGCTGGAAAAGACCAAGGAGGTGACCGAGCAGTTTGGAATGCTTGCAGCTGGAGACTCTGCCTGCTGCCTAATGGAGTGACACACATTTGGTGTGGCTGCGATTAATTCTTCCTTTTCCCCAGTTTAAACTTTGAATTTTTAACTTTTATTTATCTTGGAGGGGAATAGTTGTTATTATGTCACAATCTTTAAGAAGTGGAAAGCAGCTTCCTGAATCCAGCAATGGAAAGGGGAAAACTTCGAAAGAAAAATCAGAAGATATTCCTGTCTGGGCTGAGCGTTGAGAACATTCAGTGATGGTTCTCGACAGGAAAATAGACAACAACACAGTAAAACTTAATGCTACCTCTTCTGAGATCAAGTCGTTATGAGAGAGTTTTCAATTTGTGCAGGAAAGTATTATTTCCCTGAATTCTGAACTTAAAGAGACGATACGTCAGATAGCGGATATTTCAGCCTGCTTGGAAAAGTCTCAACATAAGATTATCGATTTGGAAGCAAGATCTCGTTGGAATAATATTTGAATTATTGGTCTGAAGGAAGGATCTGAGAGTGGGGATTTATTCAACTATTTTGCAAACTTGTTTCAATCTCTGTTTCCGGACATTTTACCTCAACGTCCCGATATCAAAAGAGCACATAGAATTTTCACTTCAAAATCTCGGGATCTGAATAAGCCAAGGACAGTTTTGGTCTGCTTTCTTCATTTCAAAGTTAAAGACCAAATAATAAAATATGCAAGGAAACACAGAGTTTTTAAATTCAAGGGTTCCGAGATTCCTTTTTATGAAGATTATCTACGGGAAGTTATGGACCTGTGGTCTAAATTCGTTTCAACCATGAAGAAAGCCTATGATAAGGGAATGTTCCCATCACTTCACTATCCAGCCTGATTAAAATTATTTCCCAAAGATTCAACTCCATGTGTTTTTCTGGACCCCAAAGAGGCATTGGACTATGTTAACTCTATTTTGGTTGCAACCGAGGTTTGAATGGTTTTAGGTCTGCTAAATAATTATTATTTTGGAAAGAAAATAAGCTTTGAAGATTTCTGATTTGCCAAAGATGTCCTTTGATCACTGGACCATTTAAAGAAGATGTGAACTTTCTGATGTGACTGATGAATGACTTTTCCGAAATCTGTTTGGCCTACTGTGCGAATTAACACAGCGGACAAATCGTTAACTGGTTTGATTATTTGTTTCTATTCTCCTTTTTTTCATTAATTAAGTGATAGTTTTCATAGTTCATAAGGACTTTTTCTTATATATACACAGTTGGGAGGGCTTAGTAGATAGATACATAGCTTTTCTTCTAAAAACAGTTTTTCATTGTGTGTATAAGTTAAATGGAAAACGGCGCTGATTTTTCTTCATTAGAGATTACATAGGCATTCTTCTGTTTGTTTAATTTTATTGTTTTGGCATTTTTGGAGATTGTTTCTGCATTCCCCAGCTTATTTTTAAGGATTAAGTATAAACATTTTTTTTCCTCTGCAGGGCTTTCCTATTTTAGGGCCGTGTGTTTTTTTCTAACTGGGGGGAGGAATTAAGGAAAGCTTTTAAAATTACCATTATAAAATGGGCAGCTTGCTGAGTCTTTCTCTTTTTTTTAATTCTATGAGGATGCATTTTGGCTTTTTTTGCCAAATTTCAGGCTTTTCGGGGTGGTGGGAGGACTGGGGTTAGTTTTGAGTTATAGGATTAATTGTAGGATTAATTTTAGTTTTATTTTCTGTATTTTTTCCCATTATGGAGTTCCGGCGCATACATGTTTTGTATATGCTTATATTTATCAACGCCAGTTTTGATTAGCCCATGCTGGTAGGCATGTATTTATATGTTAAATAAAATTTTAAAAAATTATGGTAACTAAACAGATAAATGCTATAAGTTGGAATATACATGGTTGGAATCATCCTATTAAGTGCAAGAAGACTTTTAAAATCATTAATCGATTCCAACCCAATACAATTTTTGCTCAAGAAACATATATCAAAACGGGCGATCAAAATAGATTTTTTAAAATGTGGAGGGGCCTTCAATTTCACGCTACTTGTCAAAATAAATCAAATGGAGTATCTATTTTTATTAAATCGATTATTTTATTCATCCAATAAGACATTGTGTCAGATATGAATGGTAGATTTTTAATGTTAAAGGAACAATTTGTAATAGAAAAATTGTCCTGCTTAACCTATATGGACCTAATATAAATGATCCTTTTTTAAAACCGTATTTGCTTTATTGCTGGATTTAAATGAATATATGTTGTTAATGGGTGGTGATTTCAACTGTTGTTTAAATCCTTTGATTGACAAGAGTTCAACGAATCAGCAGCTTTTGAGTTTTTCTGCATCACTTATTAACATTTTTTATTGATTTTGGCCTGGTTGAAATTTGGAGACATTTACATCCTAATGATAGAGATTATTCTTGTTTTTCACATGTTCACAAAAAATATTTGAAAATCAATTATTTTATAGCTGATCCCCAATTTTTGTCCAAAGTCCAGAAATGTGAATATGATGCTATTGTTCTCTCAGATCATGTACCTTTAAGCTTGGCTTTTGTATTGAATGATGTTGTTATTGCAAATTTGCCTTGGAATTTTCCAGAAAATTTATTACAAAGTTTGGACTTCATCAAATTTATTGAGACTCAGATAAAAGATTTTTTTCTTTTTAATAATACGGGAGATGTGTCAAAATTGATTATATGGGATACATTTAAAGCATTTTGGCATGGTCAGATAAACTCTTATTTAGCTAAGCTTAAGAAACAGACAAAAACAAAGTTAGATAAGATTTCAAAGAAAATTAAAGACTTGAATAATATTTATGCAATCTCTCCTAACATTGATTTATTCAAACAAAGAGTTGAATTCCAATCACAATATAATTTATTTTTAACTTATCCTATTGAAAGAAATTTGCTTAAATTAAAAAGTCAATTTTATGTGTCGGGGTTAAAAATAATAGGCTATTAGCATCTCAATTAAAAGCAGATAGAGCTAAAAGACAAATTTTTTAAATTCATAAGGGAGATGGTAGTTTAGCATGTAATTATGAAGATATTAAAAATATTTTTCAAGACTTTTACATTGAACTTTATAAATCTCAGTTTCCAGTTGATTCTTCTAAAATGAATGCCTTTTTACAAAAGAACGATTTTCCTCAAATTTCTATTGAAGATCAACAACCTCTTGATGCTCCTGTTACTGAAAATGAAATTCAGAAAGCTATTTTTTCAATGAAATCTGGTAAAGCTCCTGGACTGGATGGTTATTCTGTAGGATTTTATAAAAAATTTGAAAAATTGCTTTCTCCATATATGTTGGAAATGCTTAAAGATTCTTTTTTGATAGGAGGGTTACCTCCCACATTTTATGAAGCTTCTATTTCTTTAATTCTTAAGAAAGATAAAGACCCTACTGGCTGTGCTTCATATAGACCGAGTTCATTATTAAATGTGGATGCTAAAATTCTTTCAAAAATAATGGCTAATCAGCTGGAGAATTTCTAGCTAAAATTATCTCTCAAGACCAAACAGGTTTTGTAAAGGGCTGTTATTCCTTCTCTAATGTTTGGAGACTGTTAAATGTAATATATTCATCCTTTTCTAAGACTCCCCAATGTATTGTCTCTCTCGATGCTGAAAAGACATTTAACAGAGTTGAATGGAAATACTTAAAGTTTTAGAGAAATTCAGCTTTGGTATTAATTTTAATAAGCAGATCAGAATGATATATAAAAGCCCTATTGCTACTGTTATTACTAATAATTGATCTCCTTTTTCCTGGCTTTCGTGGGGTTCGAGACAAGTATGTCTGTTAAGTCCCTTGTTATTTAATTTGGTGTTGGAACCCTTGGCTATTGCACTTCGTGAAGCTAAAGATATTCATGGAATTTTCATAAATGGAACTATTCATAAGATCTCCCTTTATGCTGATGATCTCTTAGCTTATATTTTGAATCCTGAAGAATCCATTCCTATTTTATACAAATACAAATAATTGAAACTATTAAACGAATTTGGAAAGTTTTCGGGATATAAATTAAACCTTCATAAAAGTGAATTATTTCCCCTAAACGATTCTGCTTCTATATATGATGACATTCCTTTTAGAGTTACGGACTCTTTTAAATATTTAGGTATTATTATTACTAAAAATATTAAAGACCTTTATAAAGCTAATTTGGTCCCTTTAGTGGATTTTATGAAGCAATTATTTTGTAGATGGAATCCACTTACATGTTCGTTAGCTGGCTGAATTCATGCAGTTAAAATGATGATTTTACCAAAATTTTTATATGTACTTCAAGATATTGTGGCGACCCACTTCCTAGCGCACTCAAACCGGCTCACAAAGTGGCGCGCGTCGGCATTGAGGCCGGTCCCAAAAAGGGAGCCAGGCCTTCTTCACCAGCAAGGGGAAAAGCCCGTGCACGGGACGGGACTGTGAATATGCATTCCCACCCAGGGAGGGCGGGAACAGGAAAGCTTTAAAGCGAGGCCGCAAAGTTTGAATAAATCTCTTTTGCAACTGCAACTCACCGACAGCGTGTGGTTATTTCAGCGCTGTGTGTAGCACACCGCTACAATTGGTGACCCAGATGGCCCAAACGATATTTGGACCGGAGATGAACGACACCGCATCTGTTCATGCAGTTTTGTTAAAACTGCCAAGCTTCTGGACGCTATGACCTCACCTGTGATTCCAGCAAGCAGAAGCCCAATTCCACATTCGGCAGATAACCGCAGATTCCACACGTTACTACTACATGGTGAGCTCCCTCGACCAGGAGACAGCCGCCCAGGTTGAGGAGTTCGTACAGTCGCCCCCAGAGGACGGCAAATACACAGAATTCAAAACCTTGCTCATAAGGACTTTCAGACTCTCACGGCGTGAGCGAGCTGCCCGCTTACTGCACCTGGATGGTTTGGGAGACAAACTGCCGTCGGCGTTGATGAACGAGATGCTGTCCCTGGCTGGAGGACACAAGCCCTGCCTCATGTTTGAGCAGGCGTCCCTAGAGCAGCTGCCCGAGGACATATGTCTGCTGCTGTCCAACGCGGATTTCGGCGACCCCCGGAAGGTGGCGGCCCGGGCGGACGTGCTGTGGAAAGCCAAGAAGGAGAGTGGGGCATCCGTCACACAGATCACTAAGCCACGCTCCCAGCAGCAGACCAGACCAGGCCCAGCCACAGAGCCCACTAACCCCAGAGGGAGGGGTGAGGAGACCAACGAACAATGGCGCTTCTATCACCAGCGGTGGGGTGCAGAAGCCTGCTGCTGTAGCCCACCCTGCAAGTTCCCAGGAAACACCAGGGCCAGCCGCCGCTGATGGCTACGGCGGCTGGTCATTGGGATAGCCTCCTGTATGTCTGGGACAAGCAGTTGGGACGCTGCTTTTTGGTCGACACCGGAGCTGAGATCAGCGTCTTACCTCCGATGAGTCACGACACCTTCAACAGAGAACCGGGTCCCACCCTGAGGACCGCGAGCGGCAGCACAGTAGGGACCTACGGCACCCATATGGTGCAGCTACAGTTCGGCTCTAGCTGGTTCACATGGGACTTCACACTAGCTGCCGTAGCTCCTGGGGCCAGATTTTTTGCGAGTTCACAGCCTACTGGTCGACCTGCAAAAGAAGAGACTGGTCCACGCCGAGACCTTCAAACGTTCTCCCTGGGTGAAGCCCAGTTGCCGGCCCCACACCTAGACTCCATCATGCTATCCAACAACGACTTCACCAGAGTCCTGGCAGATTTCCCATTGGTTCTGGCACCACAGTTCATGGCAGCCATGCCCAGACATGCAGTACAGCACCACATCCCGACCCAGGGACCACCCCTCCATGCCCATGGTCGAAGGCTTCCCCCAGACAAGCTCCGAATGGCGAAGGAGGAATTCAAGAGGATGGAAGAATTGGGGATCATACGGCGGTCTGACAGCCCATGGGCCTCCTCCCTGTAATGGTGCCCAAAGCAACAGGGGGCTGGAGACCATGCAGCGACTACCGCAGGCTGAATGAGGCTACAACGCCAGACCACTACCCTGTGCCGCACATTCAGGACCTTGCAGCAAACCTGCACGGTGCACGGATCTTCTCCAAGGTAGACCTCGTCTGAGGATACCATCAAATCCCGATGCATCTGGACGACGTCCCCAAAACGGCACTCATCACCCCGTTCGGCCTTTTTGAGATCCTCCGCATGCCGTTCAGCCTAAAGAATGCCACACAGATGTTCCAGCGGTTAATGGACGCGGTGGGACGCGACCTGGACTTTGCTTTCATCTATTTGGATGACATCCTCATAGCCAGCAGCAGTTGTCAGGAGCATCTGTCCCACCTCCGTCAACTCTACACCTGACTGAGTGAATACGGCCTAACAATCAACCAGTTCGGGTTCGACACCATTGACTTCCTGGGCCACAGGATTACTAAAGACGGGGCAACCCCTCTGCCCGCCAAGGTAGATGCGGTCCGCCATTTCCCCCGACCCAACACAATCAAAGGCCTTCAGGAATTCGTGGGTATGGTGAATTTCTACCACCACTTCCTCCCCTCAGCAGCCCGAATCATGTGCCCCCATTCGCCCTGATGTCGGGTAAGGGCAAGGACATTACCTGGGATGAAGAGTCCGCAGCCGATTTCATTAAAACCAGAGAAGCCTTGGCAAACGCCGCGCTGCTAGTGCACCCCAGAATGGACGTCCCTACCATCCTCACAGTGGATGCATCCAACACGGCAGTCGGTGGAGTGCTGGAACAACTCATCGAGGGTCACTGGCAACCCCTGGCTTTCTTCAGCAAACACCTACAACCACCCGAGCTCAAATACAGTGCTTTCGACCGGGAACTGTTGGCGCTATACCTGGAAATCCGGCATTTCAGGTACTTCTTAGAAGGTAAGCCTTTCACCGCGTTCACGGACCACAAACCGCTTACCTTTGTGTTCACGAAAGCGTCTGACCCCTGGTCATCCCGCCAGCAGCGACATCTGTCCTACATCTCCGAATACATGACGGATGTCCGGCATGTCTCGGGAAAGGACAATGTTGTGGTGGACGCTCTCTCCAGACATAACATCCAAGCCCTGTCCCAGGGGGTTGACTATGAAGCACTGGTGGAGGCGCAGCAGGCAGACGAGGAACTCCCTAGTTACAGAACTACAGTCTCTGGTTTGCAGCTCCAGGACCTCCCCGTAGGCCCAGGTGAGAGGACCCTACTCTGTGACGTCACCACCGGCCAACCCCGCCCCGTCGTCCCGGTGGCCTGGCGGCGGCGCGTTTTCTACTCCATTCACAACTTAGCGCACCCCTCCATCAGGTCAACCATCCAGATGGTAGCCAGCAGATTCGCTTGGCACGGACTCCGCAAGCAGGTCAGTGAATGAGCCAGAACGTGCATGTACTGCCGAACAGCCAAGGTGCAGCGGCACACCAAAGCCCTGCCGCAGCAGTTCCACCCCACCCGCCGGCATTTCGACCACATTCATGTGGATATCGTGGGCCCCCTGCCAGTGTCGCGAGGAGCGCGGCACCTCCTGACTATTGTGGACCGGTTCACGAGATGGCCAGAGGCAGTCCCGCTCACCGACACCACCTCCAAATCCTGTGCCCGAGCACTGATTGCAACCTAGGTATCTCACTTTGGTGTACCAGCCCACATTACCTCCGACAGAGGCGCCCAGTTCACCTCCAGCCTGTGGTCAGCTATGGCCAGCCTTTTGGGGACACTGCTGCACCACACAACTGCCTACCACCCACAGTCGAACGGACTAGTGGAGCGTTTCCACCGTCACCTGAAGTCAGCTCTCATGGCCCACCTCAAAGGGCCTAACTGGGTGGACGAGCTTCCTGCACACCTCGTCAGCCGAGTTAGTGTACGGCGCACCCCTGGTCGTCCCAGGAGAGTTCATACCAGCCCCAAGGGGGCAAGAGGAAGAACCCGCAGCAGTCCTGTACAGACTATGGTAGAGTCTCAGTAACCTGGCCCCCATACCCACTTCACAGCATGGGCAGAACCTGACCTGCATACCTAAAGGCCTGCAGAACTATAAGTTTGTTTTTGTACGACGGGGCAGATACCGGACACTGCTACAATGGCCCTATGAGGGGCCATTTACGGTGATCAGAAACAACGGGTCCACATTCGTGCTGGACATTGGGAGAAGAGAGGAGATTTTCACAGTGGACCAACTCAAACCGGCCCACGTGGACTTGGCGCAGCCGGTCAAGATTCAGGCACCGCGGCGCAGAGGCAGACCTCCCAAAACAGAGATCAACCCCGACTGAGGACATTGGGGGGGTGTATCGCCGGTTCTGGGGGGGGGGGGGGTTATGTGGCGACCCACTTCCTAGCGCACTCGAACGGGCTCACAAAGTGGCGCGCGCTGGCATTGAGGCCGGTCCCAAAAAGGGCACCAGGCCTTCTTCACCAGCAAGGGGAAAAGCCCGCACGCGGGGGACAGGACTGTGAATACTACAGCATTCCCACCCGGGGAGAGCCGGAACAAGAAGGCTTTAAAGCGAGGCCACAAAGTTTGAATAAATCTCTTTTGCAACTGCAACTCACCGACTGCGTGTTGTTATTTCAGCGCTGTGTGTAGCACACCGCCACAACATCCCTATTTTTTTAACTAAGAATTTTTTGATCAGGTTGACTCTATTATTTCATCCTTTGTTTGGAATAATAAAAGACTAAGAATTGGTAAATATCATTTACAAAAATTAAAAAAGGATGGATGTCTTGCTTTGCCTAATTTAAGAATGTATTATTGGGCTGTCAATATATGTTATATGTGTTTTTGGTTATATTGTGCTGTTAAAAATGAATGACCACCTTGGGCTGATTTGGAATTGAATGCTGTGAAACAGTTTCATTTAACCTCGTTATTAGGAGCTTCTCTACCTGTACAACTGGCCAAAATTACTCATTTAAATTTATACCCTGTGATTAAGCAGTCATTATGAACTTGGTTCCAGTCTTGTAATATTTTTAATCTTAAAAATTTTTAACTTTTTAGTTTAATTTATCAAAATTATTTATTTAGATCTTCATTAAGTGATCTTACCTTTCATCTTTGGAGGAATAAAGGAGTTTATTCCTTCATGGATCTGTTCCAAGATGGCTGATTGATGTTTTTTGAGAAATTAGTAACTAAATACTCTCTCTCGTATTCAAATTTCCTGCAATTTCTTCAGGTCAGACACTTCTTACAAGAATATTTAAGTAATTTTCCATATATACAGGATTCTGACCTGCTAGATATTATTTTAAAAATGAACCCTTTAGTGAAAGGTTTTATTGGGAAATTTTATAATTTATTGTTATAAAAGCACAATTACCCTTCACTTAAGATTAAGCAAGATTGAGAGAGAAAGCTTAACATGACCTTGATAACAGAGGATTGGTTGCGGATTTTGAAGTTGGTTAACTCTTCTTCGATCTGTGCCAGTCACTCTTTACTTCAATTTAAAATTGTACATCGTTTCTATTTGACAAAGGAGAGACTGTCTAAAATGTTTCCCAATGTTGATAGTCAGTGTGATAGATGTAAAACTGAGACAGCCACATTGACACAATGTTTTGGTCGTGTTCTGTATTGAAACGTTTTTGGAAATCTATTTTCTCTACAATTTCTAAAGTTTGAAAAATTAATTTACAACCTAATAAATTGACAGTTCTGTTTGGTATAATTCCTCAATATATTCATGCTATTTCTCTATCAGACCAACATGTAATTGCATTCATTACATTATTGGCTAGAAGGGCTATATTGTTGAAATGGAAAGATGCTTCTGCTCCTACTTTGATGCAATGGTTCTCTCAGGTGTTGCTATGTCTTAGTTTGGAGAAAATCGGAAGTCAAACTTTTGATCCTCAATTTGATTTTGAGAAAAGGTGGGGTTCATTTGCCTGCAACTATCATCTGATTTCAGTTAATTAATATGGTTTCCTTCCGATTTTTGCTTAAATGGATTTGAGTTGGTGGATTGATGTTTTTCTTCTATGGAAGCTTGTATGATGGGGAAGCTTGTTTTTTTTAGTTAGTAGGTTTTTTTTCTCTTAGTTAGTAGGGGTTCTTTTTTCTTTCTCTTCTTACTTTCAAAAGTATTCTTGATACTTTATTTTTTTCATATTATTATTGATATATTGCTTAGCTTTGTTAATCAGTTATTTGCTAATTTAATTCTTCATTGTGCATAATGACATATTGACTTGATTACCTTAATGTATTTTTTTCATGATCTTCAATAATAATTAATATAAAAGATTTTAAAAATGAAAATTACCCCTCAACCATCAGGCTCCTGAATAAAAGGGGATAACTACAGTCACTTACCTCAACATTGAAATGTTCCCACAACAAATGATCTCACTTCAAGGACTCATTATCTCATTATCTCATGTTTTCATTATTTAATGCTATTTATTTGCATTTGCACAGTTGATTGTCTTCTAAATTCTGGCTGATCTTTCATTGATCCTCTTATAGTTACCATTCTATAGATTTGCTGAGTATGGTCAAAGGAAAATGAATCTCAGGGTTGTATATGCTGACATACAATAAATATACTTTGTGAATAAAATTTGCTTTGAACTTTGAACATATTCTGCCTGACTAGTGGTATTCCACGAGGATCTGCTCTGGAGCCCATGCTCTTTGTGATTTTTTTTATAGATTACTTCTATAAGGATTAGTAAATTTTCAGATGACATGAAGGTTGGTGGTGTTGTACAGTAGATATTGTGGAAGCCTTTTGTAGGTGATGTTGGAATTGATTATTTTTTATGCCTTTAATAAGGTATCACTTGAACTGACACAAGACTCAAATTGTACTTTTACTGGCACATAATTTGTATTTGTAACAAAATCGTGTATTTTTCATAATATGCAGTGTTTGTCTCCGCCTACTGGTGGAAAGCAGTATAGCAGTTAAGTACAGTTTATCACCATTTTTAATATTTTTCATTGGCTAGTGTTAGCATATGACACGTGTGTTCTGACCCTGTGTCTTAATTGGCCCCATTGTTTATCTCAGGAATGTGGCATCATCTGAAGTATAAAAGGGCCAGCCTTTGAGAAGTCACCATCTTGTTCTTTGTCTTTCCCTGAGGATGTCAGTTTCATGGGCTCTGATCCTGAAGCAATAAGTTTTCATTCATTCCTGGACTCCCAAAAGAACCTGGGAATCAGAAAAATCATCCGATCCCATATTTACAATGGAATATAGAAGGATATAGAAGCTGGGCAGAGTAATGACAGATGGAGCTCAGTCAAGAAAAGTGAGAAGTGATTCACCTTGGAAGACTAAACTTGAAGACAAGAGTACAATGTTACTGGCAGGATTCTTAGCAGTGTGTGAGAACAGGGGGATCTTGGGGGATACAAGTCCATGGATCCCCCAAATTTGCCACACAGTTGATAGGATGGTTAAAAAGTCATATGGTGTGTTGGCCTTCATTAACTGCGACTGAGTTCAAGAGAATGAGGTACTGTTACAGCTCCATAAAACTCTGATAAGATCCCACTGGTAATACTGTGCTCAGCACTGGTTGCCTCATTATAGGAAGAATTTGGAAGCTTTAGAGAGGGTGCAGAAGAGATTTACTGGGATGCTGCCTAGATTGAAGAGCATAACTAATGAGGTTGGCAATGACAGACACCAGAAGACATCTGTTTAAGGTGAATGAAGGAACGTTTAGGGGAGATTTCGAAGGTAGATTTTTTTTAGAGTGGTGGGTATCAGGACCATACTGCTGGTTGTGGTGGTAGCAGCAGATACAGTCGGGACGTTTAAGTGACTCTTAGAATGGCAGATGGATGTAAGAAACATGGAAATCCGTGAGGTGCTTTGGAGCGAAGGGTTAGGTTGATCTTGGAGTAGGTTTATATAAGTGCTGTTCTGTACGCTGTGTTTTACCCTGAACTCATGGCCCATCATGACAGCATTGGGAGTATTGTGAACAGTTTTGGGCTCCTTTCTAGAATAAGATGTGCTGGCATTGGAGAGGGTTCAGAGGACGTTCATGAGATAATTCCATGAATGAAAGGGTTAACACATGAGGAGTATTTGATGGCTCTGGGTCTGTACTTGCTGGAATTTAGAAGAATGATATGGGATCTGATTGAATCCTATTGATTGATGAAATATCTGGATAGAGCGGATGGGGTGAGGATATTTTCTAGAGTAGGTGAGTTTAGGATCAGAGGGCACAGCCTCAGAATAGAGTGTCACCCATGTAGAACAGAGATGAGGAGGAGTATTTTTTTAGTCAGTGGGTGTGAATCTGTGGAATTTATTGTCATGGGCTGTTGTAGAGACCAAGTCTTTCAGTATTGTGATGCTCTTGGGGTGGGGGGGGGGATGGAGGGGTGGTCGACAGCCCGCCCCTGCGTTTCTAATGACCAACACTGTTTATTGTTTGTGTTAAAATGTTTTTTATAGGATTATGATGGAAAGTTCCAGTTCATTTATTGTTACATCTTAGCTTGGGTTATACAGTTGTTTGCTTATATATTTGTGGGGCACCCTAACTGTAACCGAGGTGTGTGATGGTCACCTTCCCTAGTCTGATTGAGACTGGTTGGGTTCACTCTCCCGGTCATGATGCCCGGCCTGTTTTGTATTTATCACAACAAAATGTTTGTTGTGTTAACAAACTTCCTCATCTGTCATTATGACCAAATGCAAGGGTGTGAAACATTAGAGAAGGCAGGGGAATGGATTTGGGAGGGAAAATAAATCAAACCACAATGGAATGGCCTAATTCTGCTCCAGTGTCTTAAGGTTTTATTACTTCCTGCTACCTTCCTATACTCTGTACAGTTTCGTGTGGTCCTGGATGAAACAGTTACCGTGATAAGCATGATACATCCAATAAGATGGTTACTATTATGTATTAGTGAGAGTCAAGGGGGACATGACAAATTTCTTTAGTACCAGCACTGGTGAGCATTCATGGCCGTGGACCAGAACAAGACAGTGAAGTTCACTCCTAGGAACTTGAACCTCTGATCTCTCTCGACTTCTACACATCATTGATGTAGAAAAGAGTCTGTACTGCCCCTCCCCTTTCCTAAAGTCAATGAGCAGCTGTTTTGTTGACATTGAGGGAAAGTTCATTGTCATGACAACATGTTACTCAACTCTTATCTCCTTCCTGTAATCTGACTCATTGTCATTTGAACTTGTGATCTCACTGTATACCTTGTTAAGATCTGGCACCTTATTATCTGCCTACACTGCACTATCTCTGTAGCTGTTACTCTCTATTCTGCATTCTGAAATTGTTTTCCCTTTCACTTCTCCATGGACAGTACACAGGACATATTTCTCACTGTACCTCAGTACATATGACAACAATAAACTGATCTTAGTGCCACCAGGAAAACTTACTAACCTCACCACCTACATTCCTGTACACATGACAATAGAGGGTCCAGCACTGAACCCCGCAGCACACCACTGGGCACAGGCCACCAGTTTGAAAAACAACCCTCTACTACCAACCTCTAACTCCTTCCACCAAGTTCAATTTTGAATCAAACTGCCACCTCACTCTGCATCGCATGGGATCGTACGAAGGGCATAATTTTAAGGTGACTGAGGTAAAATATAGGTGGAGGGGGGTGATGTTAGAGGTAGGTTTTTACACAGAGAGTGCATGGAACACACTGCCTGGGCAGCTGGTGGAGGTATGGATGGCTAGAGGTTTTTGCCGACTTGGGCAACTTTAGAGTTCATCTGCGAAACAGTTTAAATCTCCTGTTCTCATGTCTTCTTTTTCAAGGCGGCTGAAATCCAGTCAGAGTCCTTGATCTAAAGCTGTACTCAAACTGCTTTCTTCACAGATGATGGCCGTTAGGGAATTAATTTGCTAAGGAAATTCGATTAAAATTGATTGCAAGTAAAATTAGACACAGACTTCAAAGTTAAGAGAACTTTATTCACGATATTGTGGGGAGTAGAACTAATACAGAGAACACATCTCATTTTATGCACGTACAAACTGGTGCAAAAGCAAAGGTTGTTCGATTAACCTTGTGAATTAGAAAACAAAAGCTAGGTTCACATCTTGTGATAAAATATACCCACAGCAACAGTCAAAAGTTAAAAAGTCAGTCCTGTGTACAACTTTGTATCAGAAACCAGTTTGTCTCATATCCTTGAGTCTAATTCTTACAAGATAAGCAACTGCAAGTATTTGTTCTAAGAGTTATCTCTGCTGAAAGTCAAGGCCAATCTGTAACAAAGTAAGCTGCAAACTGGTTTCCATTCTCAAAAAGCCAATATTAACCCTTTGTCGATCAAAATCTTTAACTCACAATATTTTCCTCCACAGTGGGAACTTGCTATTTTGGGATCTCCGGGAGCAGCTTGGAAGGGGGGAAATACTGAGTATGACGCAGTTCCTTGCCAATGTCGCCGACTGAAGTGTCACCAGCGTCTGCAACATCGAGTGCAGCTGTCAGAAGCCCCTGCACTTGAGCAATCTCTCTCTCTCTCTCTCTCTCCCTCAATAGTGAGAGAGTGCCTGTTGATTCCTGAGTCAGAGGAACTCGAATAAGCAAGGCTGCTGACTGTAACACTGAAACGAGCTGTTGGTCTCCCCTCTCGCGGTGGCAGGAGCGATATCTCTGTCTCCCTCATTAGTGAGAGAGATGTTGAAGTGTTGGGATGGACAGTAGTTTTTTTATGGGCTGCAGATTATGGTCTCTGGGGGCTTGCTACAGCTTGCACGGTGGATGGTGGGAAGGCTGATGCTGTTTGTGGGAACAAGTGGGGGGGGAGGGGGATTTGGGTTCCAACATCTTCCTGTCATTCTTTGTTTCTTTCACTGTTTGGTGGATGTCTGCAAAGAGTAAGGATTTCAGGCTGTATACTGTATACATTCTCTGATATTATATCAAACCATTGAGATTTAAGAGACTCGTGGATGAAGGAAAAATGGAGGGCAATATGGGAGAGAAGGATTAGATTGACCTTGGAGTAGGTTAAAAGGTCAGCTAAACATCATGAGCCAAAGGATCTGTACTGTGCTATGATGTTCTATGTTCTCAACAGCTTACCATGCAAAGACCTTGCTGAAGTCCATGTAGGTAATGTTTACCACCTAGCCCTTATCAAACTTATTTGTCATCTCTTCAATGACTAGCTCTTCTGTTGACTTTGGGGGAGAGGTTGTTGTCATGATTGTGTGTTACTCAGCTCACTGTCTCCTTCCTGTCCTCTGACTCAGTACCATTTGAGATATGGCCTGCTACAGCAGTGCTATCTGCAAACTTGTAGATGGAGTTAACACAGAATCTGGCTATGCATTTGTGAGTGCAATGGGAGTGGAGTGGAGGGCAGAGTATACAGCCTTCTGCGGTTATAGACTTTTGAATAGTTTGCTGATAAGATAGACGCTTGACCTCGTTAGCGCCCTTGCACCTCACTTTCTCTGTCACTGTAACACTTCATTCTGCATTCCATTTACTGCTTTTCCCAGGCACTGATGTGATGAAATGATCTGCATGGGTGGCGTGCAAAACAGTTTTTCACTGCACCTTGTTACATGTGACAATTATAAGCCAATTCACCCCACAACCCGCATTCCTCTTGTCATGTCATTGTTGGAAGGACGTGAAAGCTCCAGAGAGGGTGCAGAGGAGATTTATCAGAATAGAGAGCAAATCTTATGAGGAAAGTTTGGGAAAGCTTGGGCTTTTCTCTTTGCAGTGAAGGAGAATGCAAGGCAACTTGGTAGAGGTGTATAAGATTATAAGAGGCATAGACTGAGTTGATAGCCCACACCTTTTTTCCCTAGGAAGCCTCAGCTGGAGGGAGGGTGGATAGGTTTGTGGATGATGGGCACAGAGATATGTGTTGTGAGATTTGCCATTTTGTGGCAGCAGTACAGTGCAATACATAATAATGTAATGTAGTGGAGTGTGTATCAAGCTTCAAATTCCTTGATGTCCACATTTCCAATGATCTCACCTGGTCCCTGAACTCCTCCATCCTGATCAAAAAGGTGCCACAGCACCTTTATTTCCTGAGGAGCATCAAAAAAAGCTTACCTCTGTCCCAGGATACTGATGGACTTTTACTCCTGTACCATTGAGAGTATAGTCACCCACTACATCTCAGTGTAGTATGGCAATTGTCCCATATCGGACCGCAAAGCACTCCAGCGGGTGGTGAAAAGTGCCCAGCGGATTATCGGCACCCAATTGCCCACCATTGAGAACATTTACCATAAACGCTGCCTGGGCAGGGCGAAAAGCATTATCGTGGATGCATCTCACCCTAACCATGGACTTTTTATTCTCCTCCCATCCAGTAGGCGCTTAAAGAGCCTCTGCTTCTCCCCTGAGGCTGTGACCTTGTCGAACCTCACATCACAGCGCTAAGCAGTATTGTACCCATATTGTACCATCTCAGTACTTTTATATTTGTGTGCTGTAGCACTTACTTTTTATTCACAGTTATTTTGTATATAACACTATTCTTTTGCATTTCTGGTTAGATGCTAACTGCATTTCATCGGCTTTGTATCTGTACTCGGCACAATGACAATAAAGTTGAATCTAATCTAATTACTGTAAATTTCAAAAATAAATATTTAATGAAAAACAGAATAATGAGGTAGTGTTGATGGGTTCATGGACTGTTTAAGAATCTGATGGTGGAGGGGAAGAAGCTGTTCCTAAAATATTAAGTGTGTGTCTTCAAGCCTCTGTGCCTGATGGTAGCCAAAGAGTCATACAGCATAGAAACAGGCCCTTTGTCCCATCTAATCCCATCTTCTGCCTAGTCCAATGGACCGAAACCTCTAGTTCTAGTCTCACTCAGACTTAGTGGAAAACCCCTGCTTGCAAATACCCCATCCATACCCCTCAATAATTTAGTATGCCTCAATCAAATCTCCCCTCATTGTATGCTCCAATGAATAGAATCTTAACCTATTCAATCTTTCCCAATACCCCAGGTCTTCAAGTCCCGGCAACATCTTTGTAAATTCTCTCTGTACTCTTCAACTTTATTGATACTTTCTAATAGGTAGGTGACCTGAACTGCACTCAAAGCTCCATATAAGGCCTTACCAATGTCTTATACATTTCAGCATAGCATCCAAACTCCTGTACTCAATATTTTGATCTATGAAGCACAATGTGTCAAAAACACTTGTTTTAGACTCTATTGACCTATGGTGCCACTTTCAAGGGATTATAGATCTGTATTCCCAGGTCGCTCTTCTACTACATGCCCTACTGTTCACTGTGTAAGTTCTACCCTGGTTTCTCCTCTCAATGTGCAGCGCCCACACTTGTCTGCACAAAATTCCATATGATCGAGTTCAGCCTGTTTTTCCACCTGATCTAGATCCCACTGCAAGCTCTGATAGCCTTCTTCAATGTCCACTACACCCCCATTCTTGGTGTCATCGGCAAACCTGCTGTTCCAATTTAGCACATTATCATCAAGAACATCAATACAGAGGACAAACAATGGACCCAGCATCGAATCCTGCAGTACACCAGGTCTACAGTAAGACAGCAACCACCTACTACCACTCTTTGGCTTATCCTACAAAGCCAATACCAAACCAAAGTTTGTACTTCCATCCTGCATGTAAGTGACTGAACCCTCTTGACCAAACTTCCATTGGGTAGAAGTTTAAACTAATATGGCAGGGGGATGGGAACCAGGACAATAGAGCTGAGGATAAGCCAGCAGGCTTACAAGTAGGTGAAGAATGTAATATGAGTATAAAGAAGAACAAGCCAATGATTGGGTACAAATGCAGGCAGAGCAAAAAGTTAAATTATACTACAGAAGCAAAATTCAAAAGGGCAAAGAAAGCGCGACTGAATGTGCCGTACTTAAAAGTGCGTAGTATTCAGAATAAGGTGGACAAACTCGTGGTGCAATTGGAGATTGATTAGAATGATGTTGTGGGCACCACTGAGTCATGGCTGAAAGAAGGCCATAATTAGGAGCTTAATATCCAAGGATATACTTTGTATCAATATGACAGGCGGGAAGGCATAGGTGGTGGTGGGACTCTGTTCGTAGGAGATTGAATTAAATATTTAAAAAGAGGTGACATCGGGTCAGAGAATGTTGAATCTTTGTGCGTGGAGTTATGAAACTACAAAGGGAGCTGGAAAGGGCACATAATAAGGGTAACGACATAAATATAATGGGGGAGTTCATTATGCAAGGGAATTGGGAAAATCAGGTTGGTATCAGATCGCAAGAGAGTGAATTTGCTGAATGCCTACGAGATGGCTTTTTAGAGCAGCTTGTGCTTGAGCCTGCTCAGGGAAAAGCTATCTTAGATTGGATGCTGTGCAATAACCCGGATCTTATTAGGAAGCTTAATGTAAAGGAACCCTTAGGAGGCAGTGATCATAATATGATTGCATTCTGCAATTTGAGACAGAGAAGCATGAATTACATGTATCAGTATTGCAATGGAATAAAGGGAATTACAGAGGCATGAGAGAGGAGCTTGCCCAGGTGGATTGGAGGAAGATACTGGTGGGGATGATGGTAGAACAGAGATGGCTGAACTTTCTGAGAATAATTCACAGGGCACAGAATAGCTATGTCCCACGGAGGAAGAAGCTCTTGAACAGCAGGGGTAGGCAACCATGGCTGACAAAGGAAGTCAAGAACTGCATAAAAGCCAAGCGAACTTGGCTGAGAGACTGGTGTAAGGGGCAGGGCTTCAGATTCCTGGATCACTGGGGACTCTTCTGGGGGAGGTGCAACCTGTACAAAAAGGACAGGTTACACTTGAACCCAAAGGGGTCCAATATCCTAGCACGCATATTTAATAGAGCTGTTAGGGAGGGTTTAAACTGATTTGGCAGGGGGGTGGGAACTGGAGTGATAGGGTTGAGGAAGGGGAAAACAGAAATAAATCAAAGATAACGTGCAACAGAGATTATAGAAATAACAGGCAAAAGATTAGGTTTAATCACAGCCAGTGGCATGAGTTGCAGGGCAATAGAAGCGTGGTGCAGTTAAAACAGAAAGCAACAAATACTGGATTGTAAGTGTTATATGTGAATGCACGCAGCATAAGGAATAAAATGGACAGTCTTGAAATTCAGCTACAGATCGGTAAATGTGACGTTGTGGCCATTTCTGAAACTTGGCTAAAGGATGACTGCCATTGTGAGCTGACCATCCAAGGATACACAGTGTATCAGAAAGATAGGTTAGTTGGCAGAGGGGGTGGTGTGGCTCTGTGCATAAGAAATAATATTGAATCATTAGAAAGAGATGACATAGCATTGGAATGTGTAGAATCTCTATGGGTTGAGTTAAGAAATGGCAAGGGTAAAAGGACCCTAAAGGCAGTTGTATACAGGCCTCCAAACAGCAGCCAGGATGTGGATTATAAATTACAGCAGGAGATAGAAAAGGCATGTCAGAAGGGCAATGTCATTACAATCGTTGGGGATTTTAACATGAAAGTGGATCAGGAAAACCAGGTCAGTACTGGACCTCAAGAGAGAGAATATGTAGAATGTCGAAGAGATGGCTTTTCAGAACAGCTTGTTGTTGAGCCCACTAGGGGATCGGCTGTACTGGAATGGGTGTTGTGCAATGATCCGGAGGTGATAAGAGAGCTTAAGGTTAAGTGATCACAATATGATCACATTCACACTGAAAATGGAGAGGGAAAAAATAAAATCCAATGTGTTGATGTATCAGTGGGATAAAGGAAATTACAATGGCATGAGAGGGGAACTGGTTGAAGTTGACTGAAAAGGAACATTTGCAGGAAGGACAGCAGAGCAGTAATGGCTGGACTTACTGTGAAAAATGAGGGAAGTGCAAGACAGATTATTCCAAATAAGAAGAAATTTTCAAAGGGAGGAAGAACACAACTGGAGCTGACAAGTGAAGTCAGAGCCAAAGTAAATGCTAAAGAGAGGGCATACAAAGAATCCAGAGCTAGTGGGAAGATAGAGGATTAAAAAGCTTTTAAACACTTGCAGAAGGAAACTAAGAAGGTCATTAGGAAGGAAAAGCTGAATTATGAGAGGAAGCTGGTGACTAATATCAAAGAAGATACTAAAAGCTTTTTAAAGTATATAAAGGGTAACAGAGTCGGTGGTAGATATAGGACCAATACGAAATCACGCTGGAGATATTGTAATGAGAGATGCAGAGATGGCAGAGGAACTGAATGCATATTGTGCATCAGTCTTCACAGTGGAAGACACCTACAGTATACCGGACATTCAAGAGTGTCAGGGAAGTGATGTTTGTGTAGTGAAAATGATGACTGAGAAGGTGCTGGGGAAGCTTAATGGTTTGAGGGTGGATAAATCTTCTCGACCTGATGGAATGCACCCTCAGGTTCTGAAGGAAGTAGCTGGAGAGATTGCGGAGGCATTAACGATGATCTTTCAAGAATCGATAGATTCTGGCATTGTACAAGATGACTGGAAAATTGCAAATGTTTCTCCACTATTTAAGAAGGGTGGGAGGCAGCAGAAAGGAAACTATAGACCTGTTAGCCTGACATCAGTGGTTGGGAAAATGTTGGAATCGATTGTTAGAGATGAAATTATGGAGTACCTGGAGGCACATGACAAGATAGGCCAAAGCCAGCATGACTTCCTGAAAGGAAATTCCTGCTTGACAAACCTACTGCCAAATTTGCCGATGATACAAAGATAGGTGGAGGAATGGGTAGTGTTGAGGAAACAGTGAGCCTGCAGAGAGACTTATGGGCAATGAAGTGGCAAGTGAAATACAATGTTGGAAAGTGTACGGTCATGCACTTTGGTGGAAGAAATAAACAGGCAGACTATTATTTAGATGGAGAGAGAGAATTCAAAATGCAGAGATGCAAACGTACTTGGGAATCCTTGTACAAGATACCCTAAAGGTTAACCTCTAGGTTCAGTCGGTTGTAAAGAAGGCAAATGCAATGGAGGCATTCATTTCTAGAGGTGTAGAATATAAGAGCAGGGATGTGATGTTGAGGCTCTATAAGGCACTCACGGACCACACTTGCAGTATTGTGTGCAGTTCTGGGCTCCTTATTTTAGAAAAGATATACTGACATTGCAGAGGGTTCAGAGAAGATTCACAGGAATGATTCCAGGAATGAAAGGATTATCGTATGAAGAACATCTGCCAGCTCTTGGGCAGTATTCCCTTGAATTCAGGAGAATGAGGAGGGATCTCATAGAAACATTCCAAATGTTAAAAGACTTGAACAGATTAGATATGGCAAAGTTACTTCCCATGGTAGGGGATTCTAGGACAGGACGGCACAACTTGGACATCCATTTAGAACTGAGATGTGGAGAAATTACTTTGGTCAGAGGGTGGTAAATCTGTGGAATTTGTTGCCATGAGCGGCTGTGGAGGCCAAGTCATTGGGTGCATCTGAGGCAGAGATTAGCTTCTTGATTAGCCAGGGCATCACAGGGTATGGGGAGAAGGCAGGGGAGTGGGGATGATTGGAAGAATTGGATCAGCCCATGATTGAATGGTGGAGTCGACTCGATGGACCAGATGGCCTACTTCTGCTCCTCTTATGGAAGGGGCATATAAAGTCGCAAAAGTGAGT
Organism: Hemitrygon akajei; assembly: GCF_048418815.1. Taxonomy (NCBI): domain Eukaryota; kingdom Metazoa; phylum Chordata; class Chondrichthyes; order Myliobatiformes; family Dasyatidae; genus Hemitrygon; species Hemitrygon akajei. The sequence continues at coordinate 183,966,783 of NC_133124.1, read as the reverse complement.
GGGAAGTTGGGTGATTGGCAAGCTCTTAAAATCCAACAAAAGGCAACTAAAAAAGCTATAGAAGGGAAAAGATGAAAGATGAAGGCAACCTAACCAATAATATAGAGCAGGACACCAAAGTTTTTCAGTTATATAAATAGTCAAAGGGAGGTGAAAATTGATATTGGATGACAGGAAAATGATACTGTGAGGTAGTAATGGGGGAACAAAGAAATAGCAGATGAATTGAATAGGTACTTTGCATCTAGCTTCACTATGAAAGACACTAGCAATGTGCCAGAGGGCTGTGAGTGTCAGAGAGCAGGAATGAGTGCCATTGCTATTACAAAGGAAAAAGTGCTAGGCAAACTCAAAGGTTTTAAGGTGGATAAGTCACCTGGACTCCATCTCAGAGTTCTGAGAGGGGTTGCTGAAGAGATAACAGATGCATTGGTCGTGATCTTTCAAGAATCACTTGATTCTGGCATGGTTCCAGAGGACTGGCAGATTGCAAATGTCACTCCACTCTTTAAGAAGGGAGGAAATTATAAGCCATTTAACCTCACCTCAGTGGTTGGGAAAGTGTTGGAGTCTATTATTAAGGATGAAGTTTTGGGGTACTTGGAGACTAACGATAAAATAAGTCCAAGTCAGCATGGTTTCTGTGAAAGGAAATCTTACCTGACAAATCTGTTAGATGTTCTTCAAGGAAGTAACAAGCAAGGGGACAAAGGAAAGGCAGTGGGTGTTATTTACTTGGATTATCAGAAGGCATTTGATAAGGTGACACACATGAAGCTGTTTAACAAGATAAAATCCTTTGGTGTTACAGGAATGGGTAGAGGAATGGCAGGAGGCAGTGAGTGGGAATAGAAGGGGCCTTTTCTGGTTGGGTGCCAGTGAACAGTGTTGTTCTTCAGTGGTCAGTATTGAGATTGTTGCTTTTCATATTTCTTGTGAATGACTTGGATAATGGAATTGATGGCTTTGTGGCAAAGTTTGAGGATGATTCGAAGATAGTTGGAGGGGTGGGCAGTGCAAAGCGATTGCAGCTGGACTTAGACAAATCAGAAGAATGAGCAAAAGAGTGGAAGATGGAATACAATCTTGGGAAATGTTTGATAATGTATTTTGATAAAAGGAACAATTGTGCAGACTATTAGCTAAATGGGGAGAAGGTTCAGACATCAGAGGTGTAGAGGGACTTAGGAGTCCTTGTGCAAGAACTCTTCTGGCTGTTGGTGGAGTGGCAGTGTTTTTATCGCTGCTCCTACTCTACTTAATTTACTATTTCCAACTTGTTTTGAAAACTTACTTTTAAATGCAGTATTGTTTTATGATGAAGGGTTCCAAAGCTACTAAAAAAAGAGGACCCTCCTATAACTTTGGAATCTATTATGGAGGCACTTCCGAAGCATAAAAATGAACTTTCAGAGGAGTTCCAGCAGAAATTCTGGCAACTCAGTGCTGAATTTAAACAAATGGATGTAAAATTGGATTCTATTCAAAAAACTTTAAATGAACACAATAAACGGATAAAAGAGAATGAAGAAACTTTGACGATGTTGGATGCCAAGATTGATGACTTGGAAAAGATCTGTGATAAACAGTCAAAGGGTAATGAAAAATTAAGACAAGATTATTGACTTAGAAAATAGAAGCAGAAGAAATAATATACAAATTCTGGGTTTTAAAGAGTAAATGGAAGGCAATCAGCCTTCGGAATATTTTGAAAACCTTTTGGCTAACTTATTTCCGAATATTTTTAAATCTCCACCTAAAATAGATCAAGCTCATAGATCGCCAGTACCCAGACCTTCTCCAGAAGAACGACCCCATTCAGTGATAATCTGTCTTCATGACTTTCAAACAAAGGAACTTTTAATTCATGAATCTTGCTCTTAAAGGTATGATTGATTACGAAGGCCAGAAGATCAGAATTGTGGAGGATTTTTCACTGGAGGTGTTGAATGAACGCTTCAAGTTTAAAAAGGATATGTCTGAATTGTATAATAAAGGTTTTAAACCCTCTCTTCGTTACCCCACTCATCTTAGAATCATTTTGAAAAATGGCTCTCAGAAATGGTTCTGTTCGGCTCAAGAGATACAGGATTTTTTAATTTCCGATCAGTATCAGAATCAGAATCAGACTTTAATCGCCAAGTACCTATGCACATACAAGGAATTTACTTCCGGCAGATGTTGTCTCTCTGCTCATAACAATAATAATGATAAATATAAATGAATATATAAATTATACATACAGGTAGTGCAATCCAAGTAATAGTTAGCTGACAGTTAACCGGCAGTTAACTGTTCAGCAAAGTGACCGCAGTAGGGAAAAAACTTCTCCAGTGCCTATTAGTCTTAGTCTGGAGGGATCTGAAGCGCCTACCAGACGGAAGCAGATCAAACAGTCCGTGCGCAGGATGGGAGGAGTCCTTTATGATGTTCCCCGCCCTCTTCTTCAACCTGGAAGAGTACAGGTCCACAATAGAGGGCAGGGAGGCTCCAATGATGCATTCGGCAGTCCTCACTGTGCGCTGTAGTCTGGTTCTATCCTGCTTGGTGGCGGCTCCAAACCACACAATGATGGAGGTGCACAGGGCAGACTCAATGACTGCAGTGTAGAATTGCAGCAGCAATTCCTGAGGCAGACCGTATTTCCTCAAGAGCTGCAGAAAATACATCCGCTGCTGGGTCTTCTTCAGGATGGAGCTGATGTACTGCTCCCACGTCAGATCCTGAGAGATGGTGGTTCCCAGGAACCTGAAGATCTCCACGGTGGACACAGGGCTGCTGAGGACTGTGAGGGGAGACATAGCGGGGGGATGTCTCCTGAAATCCACTATCATCTCCTTTGTCTTGAGCTCCAGATTGTTCCGACTGCACCAGAGCGCCAGTTGGTCCACCTGCTGTCGATATGCAGACTCATCACTATTCTGGATGAGTCCGATGATGGTAGTGTCGTCTGCAAACTTCAAAAGCTTCACATAGGGGTTGGAGGAGGTGCAGTCATTGGTGTAGAGGGAGAACAGCAGTGGAGAGAGGACACACCCCTGGGGGGCGCCGGTGTTGGTGATTCGAATATCCGAGGTGACCTGTCCCATCCTTACCTGCTGACTTCTGTTGGTCAGGAAGCTGTAAATCCAATCGCAGAGGTCAGGTGGCACAGTAAGGTGAGACAATTTGGAGCAGAGGGTATGAGGGACGATGGTGTTAAACGCCGAACTGAAATCCACAAACAGCATCCGAGCATAGGTCCCAGGACGATCCAGATGTTGCAGGATATAGTGCAGTCCCAGGTTGACTGCATCGTCTACTGACCTATTTGCCCGGTAGGCAAACTGCAGGGGATCCAGCAGGCTGCTGGTGAGGGTCTTCAGGTGGTTCAACACCAAGCGTTCAAAGGATTTCATGACTACAGATGTCAGTGCGACAGGTCTGTAGTCGTTCAGTCCTGTGATGGTGGGTTTCTTGGGGACCGGGTTGATGGTAGAGCGCTTGATGCAAGTCGGAACCTCACTCAGCTCGAGATCTGTTAAAGAGCTGAGTGAAGATGGGAGCCAGCTGATCAGCACAGGCTCGTAGACGGGAGGGGGAGACCCCATCTGGGCCTGGAAATTTTCGGGTCTTAAGTCGCTGGAACAGTCGACATACTTCTCCTTCGCTGATTCTAAGCTGTGATCCAGGGGGGCTGGGCAGAGATGGTGGGGAGGTGATTGCAGTGATTGGGGGATGAGTGCCAGTGAGTGATGGTCGAGGGAAGGCAGGAAGAGAGACCGAAGAGGGGGGAGGGACAGGTGTAAGATGGACCCTCTCAAATCTACAGTAAAAGGTATTAAGGTCGTCAGCCAAAGCTTTGTTAACCTCAGCAGGGGGGGCAGGGCGTCTCCTGTAGCCAGTGACCTCCTGCAGGCCTCTCCACACCGACAATGAGTCGTTAGCTGAGAAATTATTCCTCAACTTTTCGGAGTAGAACCGCTTGGCCACTCTGATTTCTCTGGTCAGTGCATTTCTGGCCAGCCTGTACTGGGCCCTATTCCCACTCCTGTGGGCATCCTCCTTAGCTTGGCGAAGATGTCTGAGTTTGGGGGTAAACCATGGCTTATTGTTGGCGAAGGTCCGGAAAGTTTTTGTGGGTACACATGCATCCTCACAAAAACTGATGTAGGATGTCACAGTATCTGTCAGTTCATGTATATTGGTGGCTGCAGCTTCAAAGACACCCCAGTCAGTGGTGTCAAAACAGTCCTGAAGTTGCTGTTTCACCTCACTGGTCCATTTCTTCACTGTCCTCACCACAGGCTTAGCAGATTTAAGTCTCTGCCTATAGGCTGGGATGAGGTAGATCAGACAGTGGTCAGAGAGTCCTAAGGCTGCACGGGGAATAGAACGGTAAGCATTATTTAGGATAGTATAACAGTGGTCCAGAGTGTTACTGTCCCTGGTGGGGCAGTTAACATGTTGTCTGTATTTCGGGAGTTCGTAATTCAGTTTAGCTCTGTTGAAATCTCCTAGGATGATCAACAGCGAATCTGTGTGTTCCCGTTCTAAACGCATAATATGATCAGCCAGCCGTCGAACGGTCTCGCTCACGTTGGCCTGAGGTGGAACATAAACACCGACAAGGATAAATGAGGAAAACTCGCGGAGAATAGAAAGGCTTACAGTTCAGAACGAGAAACTCCAGGTTCGGGTCGCAGTGTCTGTGAAGAACCTTAACGTCAGTGCACCAGCGTTCATGGATGTAAAAGCAGATTCCACCACCCCTTGATTTCCCCGATAACTCCGTGACGCGGTCCGCTCGCAGCAGCTGGTAGCCGGGGACATGCAGACCTCCGTCCGGAACGGAATCACCGAGCCACGTTTCAGTGAAACAAAGAGCCGCAGAATTCGCAAAGTCTCTGCTGGTTCTGGTCAGAAGTTAAACTGTTCAATAATTCCCTACATAATTCTATGTTGCGTCTGCCTGATGGATCCTTTTTTTAAGAATCAGCAGTCTAGCTGTTCATTACTTTCTTTTATGAATAATTGTTTTTTTTTAGTATTGGTATACCTTCGTATCTAATATTTTTGTACTTTTATTTCTTTGCTTAGAAAATTAAGGGTTTAACATTAGTAAGTTTTCATTAATACTTTCCAAGTTGATATGTTCTGAATTTTCTTATTTTTTAATATTTTATATTTTTCATGAGTTTTTAATAAGTTTAATTTTGCTCTCTCTTTTGTTGTGTCTTGTTGGAATGCCGTTAGCCTTGAAATATTTTTGGAGTTCAGCCAGTAGATTCTTTTGGGAAGGTAATATGGGTAGATTTAGCTGCCAACTGCCCTTTGGTTGACTTTCCCTTTTTGGGTGGTGGATGGATTTCTTCTTTTTTATCAGCTGTTTGGTTCTCTTAGCTTCATTTGTTGCTTGGTTTTCTTTATCTTAAAGCTCATTGTTTGGATTTAATATACATTTGAGCAGTTTTTATTCTAACCTCTCTTTTAAGTAATATTTTTATTAATTTACTTAGCTTTAATGTGAAAGGATTAAACCATCCTGTGAAACATAATGTCTAATTATATTAAGAAATTGAATGTCTCAATTATTTTTTTTACAAGAAATACATGTTTGTAAATGTGATAATTTATGTCTTTTCAGCCATTGGAAGGGCTTATTTTTTCATTCCGCCTTTCAGGCTAAGGCCAGAGGAGTTTTGATTCTTATAGACAATTCATTTCTTTCATTCAACATAATGTAGTGTTTGACACAAATGGGTGTTTTGTTATAGTCTCAGGGAAATCAGATAATAAATTAATGGTTTTGCTCATTTGTATGCCCCAAATAGAGATGATCCAGGTTATTCTGAATGCTTTTTTTTCGCTTTTACCAGATTTAAGTCTGAATTCCCTGGTTTCCCGAGGAGACTTCAACTGTTGTTTAGATCCTGTTTTAGATTGTTCATCTTTTAAATGATTGACTTTTAGTAGACCTGCCTCCTTTATCCAATCTTTTCTAATGAAATGTGATATTGTTTTTTCATCCAACAGATAGAGTACTCATTTTTTCTCAGGTATTCCAGGGTTGATTTTTTTTTGTTGATAGTCAATTGATTTCATTGGTTCGATCCTGTGAATATAAAGAAATTGCTGTTTCAGATCATGCTCCTGTGTTTTTATCTTTAAATCTTCTGGGTGTCTCCAAAATAAACAGATTTTGGCATTTTAGTCCAACTCTGTTATCTGATAAAGATTTTAAAAAATTTTTGGAGAGACAAATTACTCTTTTTTTTGAAGAGAATATGCTAGAAGAGACTTCTAGTCTTATTTTATGGGATGCTTTTAAGGCTTATATTAGAGGGCAAATTATTTCTTTTACAGCCAGTGTTAAGAAAAAAGCAAATAAGGAGAGAATTGAGTTAGCCAATCAGTTGAAACAACTAGACCAAAAATATGCTTTGGCTCCAGATCCTGTTTTATATTAAAGACGTGTTGAAATTAAAACTAAATATGATCTGCTTTTAACTTATCCAATTGAAACGCAACTTTTAAAAGATAAAAGTCAGTTTTATGTTCATGGAGATAAAATGGAGGTAAACTATTGTCTAACCAATTAAAGACCTTTATAGTTAAATGCCAAATTAAAGAAATTTGTAAAGCTAATGGTGATAAAACATCTGATTATTTAGAAATAAACGATGCTTTTAGAGAATTCTATTCTAAACTTCATAGTTCTGATCCTCCTAAATACTGTAATGAATAATTTCTTAGATCGATTAAACATTCCTACACTTTCCGATGATAAGTGAAAATTGCTGGATCAACCTATTTCTTATGAGGAAATCACCGAGGTTGTTCACTCTTTGCACTTGGGGAAGGCCCCGGGTCCTGATGGATTTTCTGGAGAGTTTTATAAGGCTTTTTCCTCTTTGCTTATACCTGACTTATATTCAGTCCTTTCGGACTCTTTTAAATTAGGTAGGTTGCCACAATCTTTTTATGAAGCCTCTATTTCACTTATTCTTAAAAAGAATAAGGATCCAACTGAATGTTCTTCTTATAGACCAATTTCCTTACTTAATGTTGATATTAAAATTTTATCTAAACTTTTGGCTCATAGGATTGAAAATACTTTGCCATCTATTTCTGATGACCAGACTGAATTTATCAAAAATTGATATTCCAACTTTAATATTCATCATTTATTAAATGTTATTTATTCTCCTTCTAAAGAGATATCAGAATGTGTGATATCCTTAGATGCTGAGAAAGCCTTTGATCGGGTTGAATGGAATTATTTATTTGAAACTTTAGAAAATTTAACTTTGGGCCCAATTTTATTCAATGGATTAAATTACTTTCTCTCTCTCCCTCTGCTCAGGTTCTTACTAACTCTCAGAATTCTAAACCTTTTAAACTTCAATGTGGAACTGGACAATGTTGTCCTTTGAGTCCTTTGCTTTTTGATTTGGTCCTTTAGCTATTGCTTTCCGGGAATCTAATGATATCACTGGTATTTTAAGGAGGGGTATTACCCACAAAGTGCTGCTTTATGCTGATGGCCTTTTGCTCTACATTTCTAATGTGGAGTCTTCTTTACCTTCTGTACTTTCTTTACTCTCCTGCTTTAGTCAGTTTTCAGGATATAAACTTAACTTTCATAAGTGTGAACTTTTTCCTTTGAATAATTTGGTATTAGTTAATACTAACCTTTTAAAATTGTAAGAAATCAATTTACTTATTTGGGCATAACAATTACTAGGAATTATAAATTCCTTTTTAAAGATTTTTTTACACTTCTGAATTACGTTAAGAAGGCACTATCAAATTGGTCACCCCTTTCTTTATCATTGTTTTGTCAAATTAATTCTATTAAAGTGAATATTTTGCCTACATTTTTATATTTATTTCAGGCCATACCTGCTTTTATTCCCAAATTTTTTTTTTTTTGATTCTCTGGATTCTATTATATCTTCTTATATATGGAAAAAAAATTTCTCAATTAAATAAAGTTCATCTTTAAAAAGCTAAAATGAATGGAGGTTTAGCTGTACCCAATTTTAGGTTTTATTACTGGGCAGTCAATATATGGAATCTTACGTTTTGGTTATATTATATTAATCGAGAGGACTGTCCGGTCTGGGTTTCTTTAGAAGCTAATTCTGTTAATATATTTTGTATATTTCTCTTCTCAGATCCTTAATTCCTTTATCTTTAAGTAATTTAACTGATGATTTTGTAGTTAAACACGCTTTGAGGATTTGGGTACAATTTAGAAAATATTTTGCTTTATTGGGTTTTTCACTTTCAAGTCCCATTTTTCTAACTTTTTTTTAAACCTTTTATGACTAATGTAGTTTTTAAAGAGTGGAATAGATTGGGTATTAAATGTTTTTAGGATTTGTTTGTCATTTGAACAACTGTCAGCTAAGTATAGCCTACCCACTTTTTTCGATATTTACAAGTTAGAGACTTTTTGCATTCTCTAGTCATACATTTCCTAAAAGAATTTCCAGATAAGAATTTACTTGATACAATTTTTAATTTGAAACCCTTCCATAATGGATCTATATCTAATATTTATGGCATATTGTTGGGAGTGAGAAATATTCCTTTAGACAAAATTAAAAATCTCTGGGAATAAGATTTACAAATTCCAATTTCTGAGGATACTTGGAATGAAATTTTTTATATTGGTTAATACCTCATCGTTATGTGCCTGTCATTCCCTTCTACAATTTAAAGTGGCTCATAGGGCCCACATGACGAAAGATAAGCTGCCTCGTTTTTATTCTGATATATCTCCCTATTCTGATAGATGCAACAATGGTGAAGCTTCACTAATTCATATGTTTTGGACTTGTCCGAATCTTGAAAAATATTGAAAGGAAGTTTTCCAAACTTTTTCGATGCTTTTTAAAGTAAATTTTAAACCTAATCCTTTGACTGCCTTATTTGGTATTGTTAGAGGAAATTATATTATTTTGGAGACACATGATTTGCACATTTTGGCTTTTATTTCTCTTATAACAGAAGGCCATTGTTGCTTAAGTGATGGGATGCCACTCCTCCTGCTCATACTTATGGTTAAATGATATTATGTCATGTTTAAATTTAGAGAAGATTTGCTGTTCAATTTCTGAACCTAGACAAGATTTTTTTTAACATTGTGGGGACCTTTTTTGAATTATTTTCAAAATCTTTGATTTGCTATTAAGCACAGATGTTGGCTAATAATATGTTTGATTATATGATAAGGATATTTTGCTTTTCTTTTTTTAACCAAACAGCTGTTTCTTTCTGGTAATGGATTTAGATTTTTTTTGTATAATAAAATTACCTTTTTTCAGTATTATGTTTAAATTTAATCTATATGGATATGGGGTAATGAGACTACATTTGTGATTCCAATATATTGTAAACGATATATTATATATCCTACTGTACTCTGTATTCTTTTATGTAAGAAATCAATAAAAATATTGAAAAAGAAAAAAAAAGGAATCCTTGTGCAAGACTCCCAGAAGGTTAATTTACAGGTTGGGTTTGTGCTAAAGAAGGCAAATGTGATGTTGGCATTTATTTCAAGGGGAATAGAATATAAAAGCAAGGAGATAATGCTGAGCCTTTATAAGACATTAGTCAGGCTGCACTTGGAGTATTGTCAACAGTTTTGCATCCTATATCTCAGAAGGGATGTGTTGTCATTGGAGAGAGTCCAGAGCAGGTTCATGAAGATGATTCTGAGAATGAAGGGGTTAACATATGAGGAGCATTTGGCAGCTTTAGGCCTGTACTCATAGGAATTTAGAAGAATGTGTGGGGAATCTCATTGAAACCTACCATATGTTGAAAGGACTAGATAAGTTGGATGTGGAGAGGATGTTTTCTATGGTTGGGGTATCCAGAACTAGAGGGCACAGCCTCAAAATTGAGGGACAACCTTTTAAACCTGAGGCAAGGGGGAATTTTTTTAGCCAGTCTGCGTGTATATTAAAGGCAAAAATTGATTGTTTCCTGATCAGTCAGGGCATCAAGGGATATGGCAAGAAGGCAGGCGTATAGGGTTGAGTGGGATCTGGAATGGTGGAGCAAACTCGATGTGCTCAATGGCCTAATTCTGCTCCTGTGTCTTATGGTCTTATACGAAAGCCTGGAAAGCATGTATCATCGGACTCAAGGACCTTTAAGACCATAAGACTTAAGAGCGTGTCTAGGCCATTCAGCCTATCCAGTCCAGTCCGCCATTTCAGAATGGCTGATCCACTTCGCTCTGAACCCATTCTCCTGCCTTCCCCCATAATTAATCAAGTACATATCAACCTCCACCTTAAAAACACCCAATGACCTGGCCTTCACAGCCATCTGGGGCAATGAATTTCACAGACTGACCACCTTTTGGCTGAAGAATTTCCTCATCAGTTCAATTCTAAACAGACATCCCTCTATTCTGAGGCTGTGTCGTCTGGTGTTAAGACTCACCAACCATCCTCTCCATAGAAGCATAGAACATTACAGCACAGAAACAGGCCTGTTGGTCCTTCTTGGCTGTGCCGAACCATTTTTCTCCCTAGTCCCACTGATCTGCACTTGGCCTATATCCCTCCATACACCTCTCATCCATGTACCTGTCCAAGTTTTTCTTAAATGTTAAAAGTGAACCCACATTTACCACTTCATCTGGCAGCTCATTCCACACTCCCACCACTCTCTGTGTGAAGAAGCCCTCCCCCCAATGTTCCCTTTAAACTTTCCCCCTTCACCCTTAACCCATGTCTTCTGGTTTTTTTCTCCCCTAGCCTCAGTGGAAAAAAGCCTGCTTGCATTCACTCTATCTATACCTATCATAATTTTATATACCTCTATCAAGTCTCTCCTCATTCTTCTACGCTCCAGGGAATAAAGTCCTAACCTATTCAACCTCCACATCCACTCTATTGAGGCCTTTCAACATTCGATAGGTTTCAATGAGATTCCACCACCCCCCCAAACCCAATCTTTTTAAATTTGTTAAGTAAGGCCCCAGATCAGCAATGGCTTCTCATACAATCAGCTTTTCGTTCCCAGAATCATTCTTGTGAACCTCCTCTGAACCGTCTCCAATGTCCTTTCTTAAATAAGGGACCTGAACCTGCTCACAATACTCCAAATGAGGCCTCACCACTGCTTTATAATGCCTCAACATTCTGTCTTTGCTTTTGTATTCTAATCCTCTTGAAATGAATGCTAACGTTGCATTTGCCTTCCTTGCCATCGACTCAACCTGCAAATGAACCTCCAGGGAATCCTGCACAAGGACTCCCAAGTCCCTTTACACCTTGGATTTTTGAAATGTTCTCACATTTAGAAAATAGTCTATGCTTTTATTCCTTCTAAAGTGCATGACCATACTCTTCCGGATACTGTATTCCATTTCCTACTTTTTTGTTCATTCTCCTAAGCCGTCCAAGTCCTTCTTCAGCCTCCCTGCTTCCTCAGCACCAGCTGTCCCTCCACCTCTCTTCGTATTGTCCACATACTTGGTCACAACGCCATCAATTCTGTCATCCAAATCGTTGACATATAACGTAAAATGAAGTGATCATAATACCAACTCTAGTGGAACAGCACTAGTCACTGGCAGCCAATCAGAAAAAACTCCCTTCATTCCCACTGCCTCCTGCCAATTAGCCAATGCTCTATCTGTGCTAGAATCCTTCGTAGTAATATCATGAGTTCTCATCTTATTAAGCAGCCTCGTCTGCTGCTCCTTGTCAAAGCTCTTCTGAAAATCCCAGTACACAACATTTACCGATTCTCCTTTGTCTATCATTTTAAAGGATTCTAACAGATTAGTCAGGCAAGATTTTCCCTTAAGGAACTCATGCTGACTTTGGCCTATTTTATCATTTGCCCCAAGTACCCCTGAAACCACAGCCTTAACAATCAAATCCAACAACTTCTCAACCATTGACATCAGGCTATAATTTCCTTTCTTCATCCTCTCTCCCTTCCTGTAGAGTGGAGTGACATTTGCAATTTTCCAGTCTTCCAGAACCATTCAAGAATCTAGTGATTCTTTAAAGATCTTTACTAAAACCTCCACAGTCTTTTAGAACTGCAGTCTATCTGGTCCAAGTGACTTATCTACCTTCAGAGCTTTCAGTTTCCCAAGCACTTTCTCCCTAGTAATGGCAACTTCACTCACACTCTCAAACATCCAGCATACTGCAAATGTCTTCCACAGATGCCTATTCAGTTCATCTGCCATTTCCTTGTCCCCCATTAGTATCTCTTCTGCGTCATCTTCCAGCAGTCCAATATCTACTCTCACCTCTCCTTCATTCTATATAAAGAAAAAAAGTTCTAGTGTCCGCTAAAAGTTGGCTAATTGTTGGCTAACTTACCTTCATGAATCATCTCCCTTCCCCACCCATGGCCTTTAAAACTCCCTTCTGTTGGTTTTTTAAAAGTTTTCCAATCCTCTAATTTTTCCTCTATTATATGCCCTCTCTTTTGCTTTTATGTTGGCATTGACTTTCCTTGTCAGCCACGGTTACAACATCCTGCCTTTAGAACATTTCTTTATCATGCACCTTTTGAATTTCTCCCAGAAACTCTAGTCACTGCTGCTCTTCCATCATCCCTGCTAGAGTCCCCTTCCAATCAACTTTAGCCAGCTCCTCTCTCATGCCTCTATAATTCTCTTTACTCCACTGTAATAGTAATACATTTGACATTAGCTTCACCTTCTCAAATAGCAGAGTGAATTTGATCATATTATGACCACTATCTCCTAAGGGTTCCTTTACCTTATGCTCCCGATCAAATCCAGTTCATTACACACACCCAATCCAGAATAGCTGAACCCCCAGTGGGCTTAACCACAAGCTGCTCTAAAAAGCTATCTTGTAGGCTTTTGACAAATTCTCTCTCTTCGGATCCAGCACCAACCTGATTTTCCCAAACCACCTGGACTTCCTGTCAGATCGCCAGCAGGTTGTAAGAGTGGGCTCCCTCACCTCCAACCCACTGACTCTCAATACAGGAGCCCCTCAGAGCTGCATACTATGTCCCCTTCTTTACTCCCTGTATACCCGACTGTATCGCTAGCACAGCTCCAATATGCTAATTAAATTTGCTGACGACACTACATTGATTGACCTTAAACAATAACGAGATGCCCTTATCTCAAACAATAACGAAGTCACCTCTCTGACACGGTAGTGTCAACAAAACAACCTCTCCCTCAATGTCACAAAAGCAATGGAACTGATTGTGGATTACAGGAGGAATGGAGACGGGCTAACCCCTATTGACATCAAAGGATCTGGGATTGAGAGGGTAAACACCTTCAAGCTCCTCGGCATCCACATCACTGAGGACCTCACGTGGTCTGTACTCACCAGCTGTGCGGTGAAAAAAGCACAACAGTGACTCTTTCCCCTCAGACGGTTGAGGAAGCTTGGTAAGGGCCCCCAAATCCTAAGAACTTTCTTCAGGGGCACAATTGAGAGCATCCTGACTGGCTGCATCACTGCCTTGTATGGGAACTGTACCTCCCTTAATCGCAGGACTCTGCAGAGAGTGGTGCGGACAGCCCAGCGCATCTGTAGTTGTGAACTTCCCATGACGCAGGACATTTACAAGGACAGGTGTGTAAAAAGGGGCCATAGGATCACTGGGGACCCAAACCTTCCCAACCACAATCTCTTCCAGCAGCTACCATCTGGAAAGCAGTACTGCAGCATAAAAGCCAGGACAACAGGCTCTGGGACAGCTTCTTCCACCAGGCCATCAGACTAATGAACTCACACTGAATTGACTGTACTCTATATTACACTGATTGTTCTATTTATTATAAATTACTATGATTGCACGTGGCCAATTTAGATGGAGATGTAACAAAGATTTTTATTCTCATGTATGTGAAGGATGTAAGAAATAAAGGTGTGTTGGGGAGGAAGCATTAAGAAGAGGGACGCCTCACGTCTTAATAAGCTGGTAAGGAAGGCGGGCTCTGTCATGGGCAAAGTACTGGAGAGTTTAACATCGGTAGCTGAGCGAAGGGCGCTGAGTAGGCTATGGTCAATTATGGATAACTCTGAACATCCTCTACATAGCACCATCCAGAGACAGAGAAGCAGTTTCAGCGACAGGTTACTATCGATGCAATGCTCCTCAGACAGGATGAAGAGGTCAATACTCCCCAATGCCATTAGGCTTTACAATTCAACCGCCAGGACTTAAGAACTTTTTAAAAGCTATTATTAATGCTTTTGGAGATAGTGATTTAGATGTATATCATATTTTTTTACTGAGTTAAGTATTGTATGTAATTAGTTTTGCTACAACAAGTGTATGGGACATTGGAAAAAAAGTTGAATTTCCCCATGGGGATGAATAAAGTATCTATCTATCATCTATCTATCTATCTATTGAATCCCCCAAAGTATCATAACGTTACCCATTTTACATGCCTTTCCTATCTTCTGCTGCAATTTGTAGCCCACACCCTGGCTATTGCATGAAAGCCTGTATCTAACTCCCATTAGAGCCTTTTTATCCTGGTAGTTTCTTAACTCTACCCACAAGGAATCTAAATTTTCTGATCCTATATCACAGATTCTAAAAGTGGCAGATGGAACACAGTTTTGGGGAATGTACGGTAATGCATTTTGGTAAAAGAAACAATAGTGCAGACTATTATCTAAATGGGGAGAAAATTTAAACATCAGAGATGCAGAGGGACTTGGGAGTCCTTGTGCAAGTCTCCCAGAAGATTAATTTACAGGTTGGGTCTGTGGTAGAGAAGGCAAATGCAATGTTGGCATTTATTTCAAGGGGAATAGAATGTAAAGGCAAGGAGATAATGCAGAGTCTTTATAAGACACTAGTCAGACCGTACTTGGAGTATCATCAACAGTTTTGGGCCCCATATCTCAGAAAGAATGTGTTGTCATTGGAGAGATCCCAGAAGAGGTTTACGAGGATGATTCCAGGAATGAAGGGATGAACATATAAGGAGCATTTGGCAAATTTGGACCTGTACTCACTGGAATTTAGAAGAATGCAAGGGCAGCTCCTTGAAACCTACCAAAAGGTTTGGACAAGGTGGATGTGGAGAAGATGTGTCCTATGGTGGGGGTATCCAGATCTACAGGGCACAGCCTCAAAATTGAGAGGCAACCTTTTAGAACAAAGGTAAAGGGGAATTGTATAGCCAAGAATAGTGAATCTGTGGAATGCCCTGTCAAAGACTGTGGTCGAGGCCGTCCGTTGTATATTTAAAGCAGAAGTTGATAGTTTCCTGATTGGTCAGGGCATCAAAGGATATGGCGAGAAGGCAGGTGTGTAGGGTTGTGTGGGATCCGGGATCAGCCATGATGAAATGGCAAAGCAGACTTGATCGACTGAATGGTGTAGTTCAGCTCCAAAGTTAGATGGCCACCTCTTTAAGGATACGGTTACGTTTTATTTTACTAACAGAGCCACACCACCCTCTTTGTCTAGCTGCTGGTCCTTCCAATACAGGGTGTATCCTTGGATATTAAGCTCCCAACTATGATCTTCTTTCAGCCACAACTCAGTGATGCCCATCTTTAACTGCACTACAAAATATACCTCATATTTTATCTGTATATTGCATGCATTCAAATATAACACTTCCATCACCCTTTTCAATTTTATTCCCCTTTTACACTACAACTCGTCTCACTGACTGCAATTTCACCCTGTCAACTACCTGTCCTTCCTTACAGTGTCACTACACACTACCTCTGCTTGTAAGCCAACAGCCCAATCACTTTGGTTCCTATCCCCCGCCAAATTAGTTTAAATCATCTCTAGCAAACCTACTAACAAGGATATTAGTCCCCTTCAGGTTCAGGGGTAAACCACCTATTTTTTTACTGGTCATACTTTCCCCAGAAGACATCTCAGTAATCCAGAAATCTGAAAGACTGCTCACTACACCAATTTCTCAGCCACGCATTGATAATCTAAATCTTGTCTTCAACAGCAGGCGACATGGGCAGCAATCCAGAGATTGCTCCCTAAATTTTCTCTTCAGGACCTCCTTGCTTTTCCTACCACTGTCTTTAGTTAAAAACGACACAGGGAACAAAAATCAACTGACCCCACTGTTATAAGACGACCAAACGTTCACCTAGTATGATAAGACTTCACAATCTACCTCGTTGTGGCCTTTGCACCTTATTTTCTGCCTGCACTACAATTTGTTTAACTGTAACACTTTATTTGGCATTCTGTAATTGTTTTACCTGTACTGATGTGACGAGTGGTCCTGGGTATGACTCTAAACCACAACCAGTGATGAGGCTCTGATTGGGGACTTACAGAGCTTTGGGGAAAGTGGAGTTACCCCTTAGTCATTCATTGCTCCCAGGGCCGCTCTGACCCGGAACGGTAGCACCTGCAAGGGTTCCTGCTCAGGATACGAGCGTAGGCCAACGGCAGATCCGGCAGGTTCAGTAACTGATCTTATGACAGAAAAGGCGGATGAGCTAGGACCTCAAATATCAACGGCTATAGTACAGGCGGATGAACATCTGGGAAGAGAAATGGCGATTTCTTTAGTTCGCCCAACAGAACCACCATTACTAGATACTAGGTTTCCTAGAATCTATTTGCTATGAAAACCTCACAAACTCACAAAATGTATCACACAACAACAGCGTCAAGAGGATATTCAAAACAATTCTGAAGATGCTTCGCTCGGTATGGTTGATTCTGGGCAGCTGGGGATCCCCGACCGTCATCAAGCTACTGCTCATAAAATTCAAGTAACACAAAAGAAAATTATTGCCACTTGGAATGCAAGAACCCTATATCAAGCAGGAAGATTGGACAATGTGATAAATGAAATGGAAAGACTAAAGATTAACATCATGGGAATTTGCAAAGTTTGTTGGACAGGTACTGGAACACATTGGAATAGAAATAAAACACTGATTTATTTTTGTGGAACATCCCATACTAATGGAGTAGGAATTCTTATGGATGAAAACATGGCAAAAAGTGTTTTAGGACATTGGGCAATATCAGAAAGTGTGCTCCTTTTTAGATTCAGAGGACAACCATTTGATTTAGCAATTATACAGGTATGTGCACCATCAGCAGATGGAATATGAGGATATAGATAAATTCTATGAAGAGCTTGAACAAGCAAAGAATGGATGCAAATCCCAAGATATTGTTAATGTCATGGGAGATCTAAATGCTAAAGTAGGACAAGGTGCTGATGGAAATACCATAGGAAAATTTGGACTAGGGAAAAGAAGTGAAAGAGGTGAGAAATGTGTAGAATGGTGCAAGATGAATAATCAGGTCATTATGAATACCTACTTTAAAAACCATCCAAGATGCTTGTGGACCTGGAAAAGTCCAGGTAATAACACTAGAAATGAAATTGACTTTATTACTATAAACCAAACATTTAGAAACTCAGTGACTCAATGCAAAACATATCCAGGTGCAGACTGTAATAGTGACCATAACCCAGTAATATGTCATGTAAAAGTAAAACTTAAAAAACTAAAGAAGCAAAATCCTTAACAATCCCTTGACTACTCACAATTAATTAAAGAAGAAAACTTAAGACAAAAATTTACAATTGCAGTAAGGAATAGATTTCAAAGACTAGAAATAGGATCTGTTGAAGATGATAGCAATCATGTGGAAATGAAGTTCAATTCTCTCAAGGATGCCTTGGTAGAATCAACAAAGTCAGTGATTCCTAAAAAAGAAAAAAGCACAGGGCATAAATGGATGACAGATAAAATAATAAGTCTAATGAAAGAAAGTAGGTAGATAGATAGATAGATACTTTATTCATCCCCATGGGGAAATTCAACTTTTTTCCAATGTCCCATACACTTGTTGTATCAAAACTAATTACATACAATACTCAGTATTGTAGATGGAAGAAAGCAAATCCTATAGAGTATAAGTCCTTCGATAAAAAAGTTAAAAGCTTATGTCAAAAAGCCAAAGAAAAATGGTTAAACCAGGAATGTGAGCAACTAGAAAGAATCCCTATTACTGATCCAAAAAGGTTACATCAACAAGTCAAAAACATTGAAAGTCCAAGTATTTTAAAATCAATGTTTTTCTTAATTTCTGTTTTTTTGCCTCGATCATCTTCAAACAATTCCTGTATATACTCAGTCCATCTGTTCATAATCTCATCTTTTTTCATGATAATGGTACCATCCTTTGCTTTCAAACATCCACCTGAAGAACAGAGGAGCTTTTTACCAGTGATATTCTTGACTTGTTGATGTAACCTTTTTAAAATCTGAAGTTCGTAATGCAATAAATAAGGTGAAGAAAGGAAAGGCAGCAGGTCCTGATGAATTAGTAATAGAACAAATTATCACCCTTGAAGATTACAGAATTGAAAAACTTACTTATATAATATTTATGAGACTGGAATAATACCAGAAGAGATGAAAAAAATCAGTATTTATCACTCTTCCCAAGAAACCTGGAGCAATAGAATGTGAATTACTTAGGACCTTAAGTTTAATGAGTCATATCACCAAGATACTGCTCAGAATTTTGATGACAAGAGCTAAAAGTAGGATACAAGCTGAAATAGGTAAAGAACAATATGGTTTTGTGTAAAACAAAGGTACAAGAAACGCAATATTGATGTTAAGGATACTATCAGAACGAGCTATTCAAGTGTAAAAAGATTTGTTTTATCGGCTACACAAAAGCATTTGATAAAGTGAAGCACAATAAGTTATTTGAAATATTACAGGAAACTCTAGATCTAGATTCGAAAGACCTCCGCCTAATCAGAAATCTATACTGGGAGCAAACTGCCACTGTAAGAATAGATGGAGAAGTGAGTCAGTTTACGAAAATCAAGAGAGGTGTTAGACAAGGGTGTCTTTTCTCCCTTGATTTATTTAATGTGTACAGTGAAACAATAGTACAAAAAGTAAGAGACATCTTGGGAATCAAAGTTGGCGGTGTAAACATCAATAATTTCAGATATGCAGATGACACTATTAATTGCAAGTATGGAGGAAGAACTACAAAACTTAATTGATGTAGTTGTTGAAGAAAGTGCAAAAATGGGTCTGTCTTTCAATTGCAAAAAGAGAGAATGTATGGTGATATCCAAAAAGAAGGAGAATCCTATCTACATGCTGAGAGTAAACGGGGAAGACATAAAACATGTACAGAACTTTTGTTACTTAGAAAACTAGGTGACATCAGATGGCAGGTGCGACATGGACATCAAAAGAAGAAAGACACCTTTAGGAGAATGAAGAGCATACTGACTAACACTAAACTAGGCATGACAACCCGCCTCAGAGTACTGAAATGTTACGTTTATCCAGTTATGTTATATAGCTGAAAACGGTGGACAATATCTAGTAACATGAGGAAACAAATTGAAGCAGCGGAGATGTGCTTTTGAGGAGGATGCAAAGAACATCATGGACGAAACGAATATCTAACGAGGATGTCATGAACAGAGCAAACACAAAAAGAGAAATAATATATGAGATCATGAAAGGTAACGTAACTTCAATGGACATATGACTAGGAAAGAGGAGTTAGAATGCGCGGTAATTATGGGAAAGGTTGAAGAGAAGAAAGCAAGAGGAAGACCAATGATAATGGAGACAGCAGCCAGAGAACTGAAAATGAGTACCAATTAATTGATCCACTGGACCCGAAACAGGAGCGTGTCAGCCACGGCAGTCAAAGCTCAAACTAGGCACGGCACCTGATGATCATCATGTGACGAGCTGATTAGTATGGATGGCACGTTCAACGTTTTTTCACAGTACCTTGGTACACGTGACAATAATAAACCAATTTCTCAGGCTCTTTCCCGCCCCTTCCCTCGCACAGTCATCTTTCCACTCAGCTACGATACGGAGTGGATACCCAAGAACCTGACTATCCAGAGGCGGCGCGAATCTCCGGCTGTTCTGTTTCTTGATCCAACTTCCGCGTTCGAGGACCAACCCACCCCCGAACCCCAGTCTCGACTCC
Organism: Hemitrygon akajei; assembly: GCF_048418815.1. Taxonomy (NCBI): domain Eukaryota; kingdom Metazoa; phylum Chordata; class Chondrichthyes; order Myliobatiformes; family Dasyatidae; genus Hemitrygon; species Hemitrygon akajei. Next base: position 183,946,800 of record NC_133124.1, on the reverse strand, counting down.
CATTCGCTCGCAATTCCTATGACGCAATTGTAGGCCGTTGGGGTGCAAATCGTGTCAGGTTAGATGGGCGGGTCTTACTGTGACTGGCGGGGCTGGCTGAGTATGAGATTGCGATTGAGTCTGTGCTCCCAGGGAGGCGAAGCTATGTGCTGATTGACACTAGTAGCCTGGATTGCGATTGGTTGAGATGGGTGGCCGGGGGAGAAGGGGCGGGAGGCTATGGTGCTATGGTGCTGTTGATTGGTAGATTTTATCCAGGGGAAGATTTCGGAAATTGATTGAGGCGGAGGCAGTGATTGGTCGGCAGCCTTGCCGGCAGCGGGTGTTGAAGATGGCGTCGGACGGAGCGGCGCCGGGGTCGGAGGGGAGAGGCACAAAGGTCCGGCCACTAGCAGGTGGGTACCTGTTACTATGGCGATCGGTTACCCCGGTAACCTCCCTCATGCGTGCCCGTCACGAAGGGGGTGAGGGAATGGGAAGGGGAGTCGGTGAGGGGTTGGGGTTACCTATACCTGATCCGGAGCGTTGGTTTCCAGGGAGACCCTGTCACTAAGGAGACTTGCCATGTTGGCCGCTCTCAAGGGCCAGCACCTTGGTTGCCGGGGCAACCCGGGATGGACTTCGCAATCTTGCGCGAGGATGATAGTTACCATGGGGATGCGGGGAGGACCTGGTTGCCAGGGGGATGTGGGGGAAACGTGGTTTCCAGGGGCATGATGTGGGATGGGTGCCACTGGGATCTGGAGAGATCCAGAACTGGGAATCTAGTTACTGGGCTAGATCTGAGTGGTGAGAGGAGATATTAGGATTGATGATCAGGAAGTCTGAGCAGTAGGTGTTTGGTGCCTGAGCTTCCCGGGTCACTAAGTATCTTGTCAGTGTTTTTGCCTCAGTAACATTACTGATGCATTGCTGTGTACCAATTTCCCAGCCTCTTTCCCACCTCTTCCCTCACATCTTCCTGATCAGCCATGAGACCTTGACTATCCTGAGGTGGCCCAGACCACCTAGTCCTGATGACCACGGCCTTTTAACTTGCACCTCAAGAGTTTCCTAATAACCCTGCTGTATTAACTGTGAGAGGGCAGTGCTCACTCAGTGATTCGTAAAGGCATCAGTGAAACAAACACCATCCCAACACCCCAACCCAAGTGGACAGTCTGGACTGATGAGGATATTGACCTGAAATGTTGACTGTCTATTCTCCCCCCATCCCCAGTCAGGTGCTACCTGGCCAGCTGACCTTCCCTCTTATCCCTGATTGCCACTGAACTGTCCCTTATTATCCCTTTTTCCCAAATTACTTTCTGTGTACCCAAGAAATAAATGTGGTGGTGTTCCTGAATTTTATGTGTGATCCAGAGTGTGCGGTTAATCCCAGTTGGCTTTGGAATGGATTTGCATTTGATGTGTTGTGACATGAAATACAACTCCATTCCAAGGACACGGACACTGGGGATCAAAAACATTGACAGATCTGACTCAAGGCCATTGCTGGCAGCGCCTACCTTTTTTGGCTCAGTTTGACAATCTGCAGTTTGCCTGGTGTGGCTTAACTTGCAAATTGGAGCTAACAGAGGAGTTGTAATTATGCTTAGAATGTTTGACTGCTGTGTGTCATTACAGCCTTCATATCTCTGCCATTGTCTTTGACATCTTTGTTAACCATGGGCAGTCAGTGCCTCTGCCTTCTGTAAATAAAAAGTACTCAGTGGGGCTTGAAAGACTTTCGGTGGGAGGTTACCTAACCTTGTTGTCGTGATATGGGGAGACAATTCAAAAACAACAAGGATGGCTGTTATGATTCCCTTTGATGACATTAGTGAATCAAAATTGGAATCAGGTTTACTCTCACTGATACATGTTGTGCAATTTGTTGTTTGTGGTAGCAAGACATAAAAATTACTGTAAGTTACGATAAATAAACAGTGCAAGAGTCGAGTAATGAAGTAGTGTTAGTGGGTTTATTGACCATTCAGAAATCTGATGGCAGAGGCTGTTTCTAAAAGGTTGAGTGTGGGTCTTCAGCCTCTTGTATTTCCCCCCTGGTAATAGCAATAATACGAGGGCACATCCAGGATGGTGAGGGTCCTTAGTCTGAGTCTAAACCCTCTGCAGCATCTTTTCTTCCTATGCATTGGAGCCTCCGTACCAGGCACTGAAGCAACCAGTCAGAATGCTCTCCACCACACAAGCTCATCACTGGTGACATACCAAAACTCCTAATTAAGTATAGTTGTTGGCATGCTTTCTTTGTAATTGTGTAAGTGTTTTGGGCCCAGGATAGCTCCTTGGGGCTCTGGATGTCCAGGAACTTGAAGCTGCTTACCCTTTCCACCACTCAGCCCTCAATGGAGACTGCTGTGTGTTCTTCCACTTCCCCTTTCTGAAGTCTACAATAAATTTCTTGGTCCTACTGACACTGAATGCAAAATTGAACTGAAGGGTGTGCAGGAATAGAGACATTGTTTCTATTACTCTCGATTATAATTCCGCATAACCTTTGAAAGTGCTGGGCTAGTCAAAGGAGAAGGCGGTAAAATGTATGTTGTGTTGAGTCTTTATTGTCACTGACTTTTTATTCCAGAATTTAACTTAAACACGTATCTCTGAATCACTAGTCCAGACTCCTGGATTAGAATTATACAGTCTATTCAGCTGAACTCATCCATACTGACCTGAGTTCATCCCATTTAACTGTGCTTGGCTCATATCCCTCTTAAAATGTTTTATCCGTATTTTTTTAAAGTCATGTGTGCACCTCCACCACTGTCCATAAAATCAAAAGAGAGGGATACAATGTAGTAAAAATTATAAAAATCAACAGAAGGCAACAAAGAAAAGCAATAAGATGAAATATGAAGGTAAGCTAGAAAAAAGGATAGAAACATAGAAAACCTACAGTACAATACAGACCCTTTGGCCCACAATCCTGTGCCAAACATGTACGTACTTTAGAAATTACCTAGGGTTACCCATAGCCCTCTATTTTTCTAACCTCCATGTACCTATCCAGCAGTCTCTTAAAAGACCCTAATATATCTGCTTCCACCACTACCACCAGCAGCCCATTCCAAGCACTCACCGCTCTCTGCGTAAAAAAACTTACCCCTGACATCTCTTCTGTACTTACTTCCAAGCACCTTAAAACTGTGCCCTCTCGTCATTGCCATTTCAGCCCTGGAAAAAAGTTTCTGACTATCCAAACGATCAATGACTCTCATCAACTTATACACCTCTATCACGTCACCTCTCATCCTCTGTCACTCCAACGAGAAAACGCCAAGTTCACGCAACCTTTTCTCTTAAGGCATACTCTCCAATCCAGGCAACATACTTCTAAATCTCTCCTGCACCCTTTCTATAATTATCACATCCTTCCTGTAGTCAGGTGACCAGAACTCAGCACAGGATATAAACAGTTTTTTAAAAATATAACAATAGCCCTCAACTTGGCAGTCGAGTTATCGGGACACCGTCATGGCAGTGTTTCCGTAGCAAACTATTCTTGTTTTCACAAGGCTGACTTGATAGCTTGACGCTCAACCCGACTTTGATTCGAACTCGGGAACCTTCGCTCCGGAGTCCGGTGCTGCTGACATTCTTGCGCCACCAAGCGTGACTATTGGGATCAGAATCGGGTTTAATATCACTGACCCCTGTTATGAAATTTGCTGACTTCTTTTCACATTATATGTCATTCTGAATGGAATTGATGGTTTTGTGGACAATACAAAGATAGGTAGAGGGGCAGGTGGTGTTGGGAAAGCAGGGAGTCTGCAGAAGGACTTAGACAAATGGGAGAATGGCAAGAAGTGGCAAATGGAATACAGCATAGCAAAGTGTCTGTCGTGTACCTTGGTAAATAAAGCCAAAGACTATTTTTGAAATGAAGCTAACAATGAAAGATAAGCAGAAGCATTAAGAAGACTCAATTCTCCACTTTAGAAGATTTTGACTTTGCAGATGGCATTCCTATCACATGCATACCAGCACATGTAAGGAAAAACAGGGTCTGTGTAGCTTTGGTGGACAGGTTGGACTCAAAGTCAGCCAGAAGAAGACTGAGACTGTAGCCCTCAATATAGTCTCCTCCTCCCATCCAGACATATGGCACCAACTTATCCAACACCAGCAGATTCACCTACCTGGGCATCATTCGGCAGGATGGTAGGACCAAGGAAGACATCCAGTGCACACTCAGCAAAGCTAGAAACATCTTCAGATCAATGAGCAACATATGGGGATCAACCAATTACAACATCCAAAGGTGAAGCTGTACCAGAGCTGTGTTCTGTCCACACTCCTGTACGAGTCAGAATGCGGGCGCATGATAGAGATTGACCTTTCCAATGACTATTCCATACCATGAGCCTCCGGAAGATCACCCCCTGCTGGTTTAGAGGGATGTGCGCCACATGTGAGCTGATGGTACTAGCTCTGGTAGGCAACCTGGTCGGCATGCTTCCTTTGGCCCTTTTTCTGAGCTGTATAACTCCATGACTATATGAGGAGGTTCAAGATATAATGCTTGACAAGATGAGTGGGGAACTAGAGTATTTTTATAGTTAGAATAAGGTAGCTTGTGAGGTCCAAAGTACATCTTTAAAATACCAAACGTTATTTCAAAAGTCTGATAACAGCAGAACAGAAACTGTCCTTAAGCCTAGTCATATGTGTGTTCAAGCTTTTGTATCTTCTGCCCAATGGGAGGAGGTAGAAGAGAGAATGTACAGAGTGGGAGGGAATGTTGATTGTGTTGGCTGCTTTACAGAAGCAGCAAGAAGTGTAAACAAAGTCAGTTGAGGAAAAGCTGGTTTCCATGATGTGTTGAGCTGTGTCCACAACTCACTGCAGTTTCTTGTTGTCTTGGGTAAAGTAGTTACCATACCAAGCTGTGATGTGCCAGTTAGGATGCTTTCTGTGTTGCATTTGTGAAAATGGAGCCAGGATGAATGGTTGGTGATACATCAAGGAACTTGAACTGTCATTCATCTACACCTCAGCACCATGATACCGATGGGGGCGTGTACTTCATCAGACAGAGAGCCTTAGGATAGCCAAAGCAAGAGGTGACCCCATAACTTTGCTCCACCACCTTTAACATGGTCATCACCATTAACATCTACCCACCCTCTCCTCCCTCATCACTCCAACAAACCTTGTCTTCCCCAGTGGTTTACCTCTCCATTTCACCAGCATCCATGCCCCTTCCCCAGACAAGTATGTTTTATGCAGAGTGGTAGGTGCCTGGAGTGTGCTGCCAGGAATGATTGTAGAGGCTGATATGATAGAGGCAATTAAGAGGGTCTTAGTTAGGCACATGAGGGTGCAGAGAATGGAGAGGATTAGACATTGCACACGTAGAAGGGATTAGTTTGGTCATTCATGCAGTTAGCAAGAACGTGGCTTCAACTGCTGTAAGGCTGTTGTTTAATTACTAGTTTAATGGTCCATTCTTGTGCTGTACTATCAGATGTTCTATGATTAGAGGTATCTGCCACAGAGGTGGAATTGAGATATGGGGAGGATCAGCCACAATGATGTCAAATAGTTGGCTTGAAGAGTTGGTTAGCCTGCTCAAGTTCCTGTTTCCCTTTGTTCTTGGTTCAGGGTTAGCTAAGCCGTGACAGGAAATGTAGCAGTTATAGCTGTGGACAACAATTGGGACTATTCGTAAATCAAGTTTTACAAATCACTGAGTTGGTGGGGTGATCAATAAATTAGAGAGGATAGATGTAGAAAATGCATTTGTAACAAAATATTTTGCTTCAGGAAGTGGTTCTGGTAGAGTAAGTGAAGTGTACTTTGTAGGAGAGGAAGATGCAGGGCTGTGTGGAGAGAGCAGGGCAGTGGGATTATTCTGGGGATTGATACAGGGCTGTGTGGAGAGAGCAGGGCAGTGGGATTAGTCTGGGGATTGATACAGGGCCGTGTGGAGAGAGCAGGGCAGTGAGATTAGTCTGGAGATTGATACAGGGCCGTGTGGAGAGAGCAGGGCAGTGGGATTAGTCTGGGGATTGATACAGGGCTGTGTGGAGAGAGCAGGGCAGTGGGATTAGTCTGGGGATTGATACAGGGCTGTGGGAAGAGAACATGTCTAAAACCCAAATAGAAAACGCTGGGAACACTCAGCAGTGTCATAGTTTGTGGTGAGACAAACAGAGTCAACAGAACCCGATATCAAATGTAGACTAATTCCACAGCCTTGGACAGGTCCATGGAGGGGCGAAGCTTGAAGAGATGTGGGCTGAAAGCAGGAAATTGGCAATCGTTTGGCGGGCACCATGGTTGGCATGATTGTTGGACCAAGGGGCCTGTATTGGTGCTGTATTGCTCTATGACCATATGACTAAATATCCAATTGCATTTTAAGATTGTCTTCATTATAAAGGAGTGCATTGCTCAATTGTTCACCATCTCGGGTTTTCCAAAGCATTTAGTTGCTTCATTGGCAGTCCCTCAGAATTGGAAGTGATCTCAAATCACTCAGATCCAGTATCTGTACAATACAGACATGTCCTTCCTACAGTGCAGTGGTCGGAGTACACAGTACTTTAGCTGTGGCTTGATCAGTGTTTCATGAAGTCCAATACAGAGTTTTATCCTGAAACAAGGATAGTTCATCTCCCTCCCGCACCTCTCCAACAGATTGTTGCTCTCGGTTCTAGCATCTGCAGTCTCGTGTGTCATGACCTTCCTGCTGTTGTACGTATGTATGGTTCCAAATCATAGAACCTAGACCAACGCAGGCCTTTTGGCCCACAATGATGTCCCAACCTTTTAACCTTCTGCCTGAGCAATCTAACCCTGCACTCCTACACAGCATAACCCTCCATTTGTCTTTCAGCTGTGTGCCTATTGCTGTGTCTGCCTCTACCACCACCCCTGTCATTCCCCTAAACCTCCCTCCAATCACCTTAAATAGATGTGCTCTCATTTCTGCCTCTTTATCAAGTCACCTCTCATCCTCCATTGCTCCAGAGAGAAAAGTCCTAGCTCACTCAACATTTTCCTAATAAGATATGTTCTCCAATGCAGACAGCATCCTAGTACATCTCCCCTGGGCCCTCTCCAATTATCCACATCATTCTCGTGTGTGTGTGTATCTGAAGTAGAGTTGCCCTTGGACCTGTGCTATCAGATTAAAGAGGTATGTGTAACATTGGAGTTTGTTCACACCAGATAAAGTGGTGAGGTAAGGCAATATCTGAACATCAGCTGAGTTGGACCAAAGTCAGCATCGATCGGGTTCAGCTCTGTCCCAGGGATCTGACACAAAGCTATTCTGGATGTACTAACCTAAAGAAGTTTAATCTCTTCCAGGGATGCCTACCCAACAGAAGTTTAAATCTTCCCTTCAGTGGGATGTCAGTGAAACCCTCTCTCACTGCACCCCCTCTGTGATCTCTGCAGCTGTTCGACTCTTCGACCATGTGCTCACCTATAACCTCGTTCTTCTCACTCCTCTCCCCCCCCCCCCCACCCACCTTTTACCTCTACCCCTCATCTTTTTTCTCCCCAGTCCTGCTGAAGGGTCTCGGCCTGAAATGTCAACTGTACTCTTTTCCATAAATGCTGCCTGGCCTACTGAGTTCCTCTAGCATTTTGTGTGTGTTGCTTGAATTTCCAGTATCTGTAGATTTTCTATTGATTCTCCAGGTGTACATCCTTAGGGTTTTACATCAAGTGGCCACACAACTGTAACACAGAACAGCATAAAGTTAATCTCTTCCTCCTTCGCACCTTTGGACACTGGAAGCAATTAAAATTTTCACTGTGCAGTTAATTCAGTAGTTGTTGTTGAGGAAGGAGTGTTCATAAAGTTGAAGTGCTATGTATGATAAAGGAGAACTCAGACACTTTGCTCTTCCTTTCTGCACCCTCTGTCTCTCCCACCTGCTTGTCTCTCTCCCCCCCATATTGTCACTCTGCACTCCCTCCCTCTGTCTGCACACCTTCTCTCTATGCTTCCTTGCTCTGCACTCTCTTCGCACACCCCCTCTCTCTCTATCCCACTGCCCCCCTCTCTCTCCATTTTATTTATTCACTCTGTCTGTATTACCACTTTTCTGGATTTCTTTCCCTCTTTGATCCTCAGTGACCAAACTTTTCTCCAAAGCTTCTTCTTGCCCCCCTTCCTGCCAGCTCATCCCCCCATTGACTCCCCCACTCCCTTCAAGTCTATCTTGCTCCTTTCCTCCCACTCTCCCCCAGCACCCTATTTCCTTGTCTTCCTCCCACGTTGCTGTGCTTATTATCCTCTGACTTTCCTTCCTCCCCATTGGATGCTCAGTATGAGTCCACGGTTTAGGCTGAGGTTGTTTCTTTGAAGGTGAATCCTCAGTCAAAACCTATATATATTCCAGCTGAGGCAGTACTTAGTTGTGATGTCTCCATCCAGTGTTGAGCTGGAGACTGGCTTAGTACCACTCAGATCCGTGTGTGTGTGTGTGTGTTGTGGGAGGGGGTGCTATGTGTTAGAGAACCACGCCATCATTTAACATAGAAAGAGGCCCTTCAATCAATCACGTTTGAACTTATTCCCCATCTACACTAATCCTGTCTGCCCACGTTAAGATGGTATCTGTCTGTTCCTTGCCATATTAAGTTTCTGTTTGGATGTGTGGCACTGACTCGAGCAATATTATTGCCCCACACATTGCACATACACTCAGATGGGGAGAGATGTCTGATCTATCAGAACAAACCACATGAATTACCTTGTTTAATTAGTTAGTCAGTGACTCGCTTTAAAACAATAATAACATGTTGGCATAACAATATTAATCTGGCAATACTACCAGCTCAACGCATCACAGACTGAGGCATCTCTGGGCCTCTCTCTACTCGATGGAGTCCAGAAAGATGGGGAGGGTGGGAGGAATGTGTATTGAAACTTCCCAGATGCTGAAGGGCCTGGATAAAGCTTACGTGGAGGGGATGTTTCCATTGGTAAGATCTGAGGGCGCAGTCTCAGAATAAAGGAATGTTCCTTTGGAACTGTGACAAGTTGGAATTTCTTCAGCTGGAGGGGTGTGAATCTGTGGAATTTGTTGCCACAGAGAGTGGTGTAAGTTGAGTGACTGGCTGTAGTTAAGGCAGTGACTAATAGGTTCTTGCATGGTAAGCGGGTTAAGGATTACAGGGAATGGAGATAAATTATTAGATAGATAGATAGATAGATACTTTATTCATCCCCATGGGGAAATTCAACTTTTTTTTCCAATGTCCCATATACTTGTTGTAGCAAAAACTAATAACATACAATACTTGACTCAGTAAAAAAAAATATGATATGCATCTAAATCACTATCTCAGACAGCATTAATAATAGCTTTTAAAAAGTTCTTAAGTCCTGGCGGTTGAATTGTAAAGCCTAATGGCATTGGGGAGTATTGACCTCTTCATTCTGTCAGAGGAGCATTGCATCGATAGTAACCTGTCGCTGAAACTGCTTCTCTGTCTCTGTTAGTCAATATTAGTCAATATGTCAATATTAGTCATGATTGAATGGCAGAGTGGACTCAACAAGTTGAGTGGCCCAGTTCTGCTCATAACATATATGTTATGGTCTTATGCTCGGACAGATCTAATGGAACTTTGCAAGAATGGGGATGGGGGATGAGCTTCCAACTATCAGGGTCCTTTAGCTGAAGGCATTCTACCACCAAGCTGAATGGTCGCACAAAATGGACAGCAGAGTCTCAAAGAAGCCAGCAGCCCTAACAGCAGTGATACAGAGTATTACAGCATGGAAACAAGCCCTTTGGTCCATCTGGTCCATGCCGTTCATGCTTTCTACCTGAACTAGACCCATTTGCCTGCACTTATCCTTCTCTCTCTGAGTTCCTAGTATCTATGTACCTGTCCAAGTATCTTGGTAATTGTAGCCACTTCCAGCACTTCTATACCCACCATTGTCTGTGTGTATATAAAAAAAAGTTGCCTTTTCCACTCTCCCCTTAAACCTGTGCCTTCTAGTTTTAGATTTCCCTGCCTTGGGGAAAAGAAATTGTGACCATCCGTTTTATCTACTCCCCTCATAAATTTATAAACCCCCACAAGGCCACCCATCATCCTCCTTTGCTCCTATCAGCCTATCCAGTCTCTCCTTAAAGCATGTCTTCCAGTTCCAACAACGTCCTCGTGAATCTTTCCTGCACCATCTCCAGCTTAATGACATCCTTCCTACAGCTGGTGACTAGAAATACACATAATGCTCCAGGTATTGTCTCAGCAACATCCTGTACGGTTGTAACATGACGTCTTAATTCCTGTCTCGCTGCCCTGAGGCAGGCATGCCAAATGCTTTCTTTACCACGCTGTCTCTAAGCATCTTTTTTTCATCCTTTCTAGTATAATGACACCCTGTAGCGAGATAGCCAGAACTCTACACAATACTCTTACTGTGGACTTTGTCCATCTACTTTGAAATGATGCCTGGTGTTGGGACTTCATCTTATTAGCTGTAAAGGACACTGCTTTTTCCACCTCTGCTCATGACACCACCAATACCTCCTCTGTTGCACAGACGGTGCCCTCTGGATTCAGCAGGCATGTTTGCTTGTGTACACTGTGCTTGCTGCTGAAAGCCTTGCCCGTTTTCTTGTGTTACCTCTACCCCCACCTTCCCACACCCCAAGACTGCAAACTAGCTCTTCCCGTCAACCTAACCTCATCCAGATGCTTGGCAGTCACCTGATTCTGACCTTGGCCCTCATCTCTGGAGTTCCCTTCCTAACTCTGCTTCCTCTTTGTTGTCCTGTTAGAAACGCTGTGCAACCCACTTTTTAAAGAAATCTTTAAAACCACAAGTGTAGTTGCATAGTTTGATGATTACTCATCGGAATCAGGTCTATTATCACTGACTTACGTGACCCAAAATTTGTTCATTTGTGTCAGGAGTGCTGTGCAGACATAAAATTGATATAAATTACAAAAAATATATAAATAGTGCAAAAAAAGAAGGTACTGTTCATGGACTGTTCAGAAATCTGATGACAGAGGGGAGGAAGCTGTGCCTTAAGTGCCGAGTGTGGATCTTCAGGGTCCTGTAACTTCTTCCCGAAGGTAGTAGTGAGAAGAGGGCACGTCCCAGATGAATGACGTCATCTTCTTCAGGCACCAGCTCTTGAAGATATCCTCAATGCTGGGGAGTGTTGAGCCTGTAATGGGGTGGTTGAGTCTACAGCACTCTGTAACCTCTTGTGATCCTGTGCATTGGAGCCTTCATACCAGGCAGTGATGCAACCAGTCAGAATGTTCTCTGTCCTACATCTATAGAAATGTGCTTGAGTATTTGGTGGCATAACTAAATCTCCTCAAGCTTCTAACAAAGTAGATCTACTGCTATTCCTTCTATATGATTGCATCAATGTGTTGCGCCCAGTACAGGCCTTTGAGCTGTATTCGTGTGTCTACTTGCGGAAGGGCATATACTGTATGTGTTGAAGATAATTTAGGGAAAGCTTTCTAGGAATTGGCAGATTGTCTTGTGGGGCAAAGTTGTGGGGGGGGGGGGAATCATGACTGAATTTGTGTAGTCTTGGCAGGGTGAGTGTGGAGAGGATGCTTCCCCTGAGGGCACATCTACAATCAGGGGTCACTGTTTCAAAATAAAGGATTACCCATATGCTCAGCCTCCAATGCTCTATCAGTGGTTTATCTTGTAACAAAGGTCATCATACAGAGTCTGATTTGAGATAGTCAGCACATCTTTGTGAATGGGGAGTCATATCTGATAAACCTTTGGAAGGAGTTAACTAGGAAGGCAGATGAGAATAGAGCAGTGGACATCTGTTTGATTAATTCCCTCATGGCAGGCTAGCCTGGAAGATTAGATTGCACAGGATCCAGGTGAAGACAGTGGACTAGACATAATAGGCTCAGTGGTAGAAAGCTAAGGTGAACAATTGCTTCTTAGACTGGAGGCCTGTGACCAGTGGTATCCCACAGGGGTCAGTGCTAGGACCTTTGTTTTCAAAATTCAAAATCAAATTCAAATCAAATTTGTTTAGTTATGTTGGGCTCAAGACATGCCCTGTGTTCGTTTGGAAGAGAGACAACCAACACCTGATTATAGTGAAGCGTGGCTTTATTGCAGAATCGTAACTGGCACAGCGAGTACACAAGCATCGCTGGAGAAGGCGCATTCTGCCTTCCCCTTACATTCTGCTCTTATTTATACCCCTTTTCCCCAGCCCAACCCCTCACTACACATATTTGGTAATGTTGGATACTTGTGTCCTCCTTATTGGCCCGATGCCATTCGCTCACGAGTCTCCTGTTTTTTGTTTACTGAATCGCGTGACACTAGCAGTTTCGGTGCAGCGGAATCCTCAGTTTCGCTCCCTCCTTCCCTTGTACTCCTGTCTCCTAATATCACGCGAGCCACTCCTGACCTGTAGTGGCAGTCTCGAATTAACCCTAACAGTTATTATTCAACCATACATGAATACAGCCAAAAGACACAGTGTTCCTTTGGGGCCAAGGTGCAAAATATACACAGCACATTCAAAATAGCAAGCAAAAACAAAACATAGTCATGCAAAAAAAAACACATATATACAACCAAAACCCTGAGCTATATGTCCTGCAAATTGCTTGTCCAGTTCCCGGCAATGCCCAGCCACTGCAATCTAGCTTGTCATTCTAATGATCGAACACTGGAGGGCAGCACAAACAGGCTAGGCCAGCCCCCCAACCAAGCACGGATGTTATGCTGCTCCGCCTCTGGTGTTTCCTCCCCTGGACTGCAGCAGCAGGCAAGCCCACAGCTTGAGACCTAGTCCTCATTACAACTGAGGACATGCAGCTCTCCTGCTGTCTGTTGCATCAACAAGAGAAACAGGCCTGCAGCACCTTGCATTATCAACGTCGAACAGGGTCTTGCGATCGCTAGAGAAAAGTCCAAGACAATCACCCACGATTATACTGCACGCACCAGCTCCAATGTCCTTGAGTAGTAGGCAGCAACGCGGTCTGCAGCGAGGCTCGCTCCTCTGATACCCAGTAATTTATATATACAATTTGGATGTGAATGCATAGGGCATGGTTAGTAAGTTTGCAAATTATACTAAAATAGGTGGTGATGTCGACAGTGTATGTTAGAAAAATTACAAAGGGATCTTGATTAGTTAGATATATGTGCTGAGGCTGGCTCATGCCTTCCATCCATGAAAATAGAATAGAGAATTTAGAACATTACAGCATCTTCAACTGCTCCCTGCTTCAGTCTAAGATCCCCTCGTGTTTTAAGAAGGCAACGAAAATCCCGGTGCCGAAGAAAAGCGAGGTGGCATGCCTGAATGACTATCGACCTGTGGCTCTGACATCAATTGCTATGAAGTGCTTCGAGCGATTGGTTATCAACCATAACCTACTGGTCAACCTTGATACTTGGCAATTCGCCTACCAGAGCAACAGGTCAACGGCAGATGCCATCTCTCTGGCACCACATTCCTCCTTAGAACACCTGGAGAATAAAGATGCATATGTAAGGCTCTTTTTCATTGACTACAGCTCTGCCTTTAAGTCCAAATAAGCTGATTCCTAAGCTCCAGAACCTGGGTTTTAGCACTCAAATCTGCAGCTGGATCTTCAGCTTCCTCACAGACAGGACCCAGGCTGTAAAAATAGGGGACAAGCTCTCCTCTACAATCACTCTGAGCACCGGTGCCCCACAAGGTTGTGTACTCAGCCCCCTGCTGTATTCAATGTACACCCATGATTGTGTAGCCAAGTTTCCATCAAACTCAATATATAAGTTTTCTGATGACACCACAATTGTAGGCCAAATCTTGGGTAATGATGAATCGGAGTACAGAGAGGAAATTAAGAACTTGGTGGCATGGTGCGAAGACAATAACCTATCCCTCAACGTTAGCAAGACGAAGGAATTGGTTGTTGACTTCAGAAGGAGTAGCAGATCGCATGACCCCATCTACATCGGTGGTGCGCAGGTGGAACAGGTCAGAAGCTTGAAGTTTCTCGGGGTGAATATCACAAATGACTTGACTTGGTCTAACCAAGCAGAGTCCACTGCCAAGAAGGCCCACCAGCGCCTTTACTTCCTGAGAAAGCTGAAGAAATTTGGCCTGTCCCCTAAAACCTCACTGATTTTTATAGATGCACCGTAGAAAGCATTCTTTTAGGGTGCATCACAACCTGGTATGGAAGTTGTCCTGTCCAAGACCAGAAGAAGCTGCAGAAGATCATGAACATAGCCCAGCACATCACACAAACCAATCTTCCATCCTTGGACTCACTTTACACCGCACGCTGTCGGAGCAGTGCTGCCAGGATAACCAAGGACACGACCCACCCAGCCAACATACTTTTTGTCCCTCTTCCCTCCGGGAGAAGGTTCAGGAGCTTGAAGATTCGTACAGCCAGATTTGGGAACAGCTTCTTTCCAACTGTGATAAGACTGCTGAACAGATCCTGACCCAGATCCGGGCTGTACCTTCCAAATATCTGGACCTGACTTGCGCTACCTTACTTTCCCTTTTCTATTTTCTAATTATGATTTATAATTTAAATTTTTATTATATTTACTTTGATTTGTACTTCAGGGAGTGCGAAGCGCAGAAGCAAATATCGCTGTGATGATTGTATGTTCTGGTATCAAGTCAAGTCAACTTTTATTGTTATTTCGACCATAACTGCTGGTACAGTGCATGGTTAAAATGAGACAAAGTTTTTCAGGATCATAGTTTACATGACACAGTACATAAAACTAGACTGAACTACATGATAAAAAAAACACAGAGAAAGCTATACTAGACTACAGACCTACACCAGACTGCATAAAGTGCACAAAAACAATGCAGGCATTGCAATAAATAATAAACAGGACAGGAGGGCAAGGTGTCAGTTCAGGCTTCAGGTATTGAGGAGTCTGATAGCTTGGGGGAAGAAACTGTTATATAGTCTGGTCGTGAGAGCCCGAATGCTTCAGAGCCTTTTCCCAGACGGCAGGAGGGAGAAGAGATTGTATGAGGGGTGCATGGGGTCCTTCATAATGCTGTTTCCTTTGCGGATGCAGCGTGTAGTGTAAATGTCCATGATGGCGGGAAGAGAGACCCCGATGACCTTCTCAGCTGATCTCACTATCCTCTGCAGGGTCTTGCGATCCGAGATGGTGCAATTTCCGAACCAGGCAGTGAATCAGCTGCTCAGGATGCTCTCTATACAATCCCTGTAGAATGTGATGAGGATGGAGGGTGGGAGATGGACTTTCCTCAGCCCTCGCAGAAAGTAGAGATGCTGCTGGGCTTTCTTTGCTATGGAGCTGGTGTTGAGGGACCAGGTGAGATTCTCCTTCAGGTGAACACCAAGAAATTTGGTGCACTTTACGATCTCTACCGAGGAGCCATCGATGTTCAGCGGGGAGTGGTCGCTCCGTGCCCTCCTGAAGTCAACAACCATCTCTTTTGTTTAGTTCACATTAAGAGACGGGTTGTTGGCTCTGCACCAGTCCGTTAGCCATTGCACCTCCTCTCTGTAAGCTGACTTGTCGTTCTTGCTGATGAGATCCACCACGGTCGTGTCATCGGCGAACTTGATGATATGGTTCGAGCTGTGTGTTGCAGCACAGTCGTAGGTCAGCAGAGTGAACAGCAGTGGACTGAGCACGCAACCCTGGGGAGCCCCGTGCTCAGTGTGATGGTGTTGGAGATGCTTGCTCCCGATCCGGACTGACTGAGGTCTCCCAGTCAGGAAGTCTGGGATCCAGTTGCAAAGGGAGGTGTTCAGGCCCAATAGGCTTAGCTTTCCAATCAGTTTCTGAGGGATGATTGTTTGGTGACAGTGAAGTAAAGTAGTGCAGGCTCTTCGGCTCACAATGTTGTGCTGACCCTTTAACCTATTCACAATCAATCAAACCCTTCCCTCCATTTCTCTTTCATCCATTTCTCGAACTAAGTCTTTTAAATGCCCCTAATGTATTTGTCTCTATCACCACCCTTGGCAGCAAAGTTAAGATAAATACAGATAGGTGCCCAGTAGTCAGCACAGTGGACCCAGTGGCCTGTTTCCACATTGATTAATGATGGCTCTGTGGAAGAAGAAACAGAATTAGTGTTCATCACAGCTCCTCAAAGATAGTATGCTGCTGACACCTTGATTCTTAATTCACATGAAGCCTTGGCAGGATCATGGTCATTGTCTTCCCTGTACTTGATTAGATAACCCCTCACACCATTAATGCAAGGGTATTGATTTCATCTTAGTGTTTTCTCAGGGAGCACAGGATTTCCATGGCCCCCATGACCTTCTGTCGCCCTGTGTGATGATGGTACTCTGAACGTTGCAGATTTATATTTAATGGCTATACAATCTGATTGGATTCACTTCCCACTCCCACTCCCCCTCAGCCCTTCACACCCTCACCCCTTTACCCCCATCCCCTCCTCCGTGCCACCCTCTCCCCACCACCATCTTTCCCCCTCTTCGAGGCCCAGCTTTGATCGCAGCCTCAGGTGCTGTCTGTGTTGAATTTGAGCACTCTCCCTATGACCACTTGAGTTTCCTCCACATCAACATGATGTATGGGGTCCGTGGGTAAATTGACCGCCCCCCCGGGGGGGTCTAGGTGAGAGGTGTATTCTGAGGGCAGTTGTTGGGTGTGTGGGAGAACGAAGTGGGACTGGTATAAATGCTTGGCTAATGGGTCATCACAGACTCTGTGGAAGAACTGTTTCTCTGCTGCATTTCTCTCTGGATGCCTGATGCATGTCATTTTGTTGGTGAGCGGTAGGTGTGCTCTGTAGTATATTGCATTTTGTGTCCATTTACATGATTCTCAAGACTAAGTGTGCAGAAATAGCAACTAATTAGAAAAGCTAACAACGTTATCATTTATTGATGGAGAGATTAAATGGAAAGGTAAGGATTGTGTTTCAATTGTGCAGGACATTGCTGAGACTATATCTAGTCTCCTGTGTACAAGATTTATGTTTCTGTATAAGGAAGGATGGCCATGTGTTTGATGCAGTTCAGGAATGGACGTGTTGTCTTGTGGTGAAAGATTGCAAGAGAAGTCTTGTGAATACTAGTGTTAGGAAGAGTGAAGGGGGTCTTGATAGGGTGGGTGTGGAGTGGATGCTTCATCTTGAAGGAGAATCTAGAACCAAGAATCCAAGAACTACATGTCCTTTGGCCCAAATCGTGCATGCCAACCAAGTTGCCTGTGTTTGGCCTGTATCTCTATGTTTCCATCCATGTCTCTACCAAGTGTCTTCGAAGCGTTATAATTGTACTCCTCCCTACGACTTCCTCTGGCAGCTCATTCCCTACACCAATCACCATCAGTGTGGGAAGAAGTTTCTTCTTTTAAATTTTCGCCTTCTCACCTTAAACCTATGCCCTCTAGTTCTTAATTCCCTTTCCCTGACAAAATAACTGTGCATTCACCCAAAGTACACTCCACATGATTTTGTATATCTCTGTACGGTATATCTCAACTTCCAATGCTCCAAGGAATAAAGACGTTGTCTGTGCTCCATCCGGCTGCCATTAACTAAATAAGACAAAGAAGTAACTGGTTGTAAAGAACTTTATGTGAATGTTAGGGAAATTAATTTGCTAAGGAAATTTGATTAAAGTTGATCGCAAGTAAATTAGAGACACACTTTGAAGTAAAGAGAGCTTTATTCATGACATCATGGGGAGTGGAACCTCTAACAGTGGGTTTTGAACTCCAAATAATAGAGAACATAGCTCCTTTTATGTGTGTACAATCGATAGCAAAAGCAAAGGCTGGTCGATTAACCTTGTGAATTAGAAAAGATAAGCTAGGTTCACATCCAGTTCTCTTGTGATAAACTATACCCACAGCAACAGCCAAAAATTAAAAATTCAAACCTGTGTACAACTTTGTATCAGCAACCAGTTTGTCTCATATCCTTGAGTCTAATTCTTACAAGATAAGCAACTGCAAGTATTTTTTCTAAAAGTCGTCTCTGCTGAAAGCCAAGTCCATATCTATAACAAACTAATCTGCAAACCAAAAAGCCAATATTAACTCTTAGTTATCAAAATCTTTAACTCACAATATTTTCCTCCACAGTGAAAAACGGTTCTGACTCAAAAATGTTTGATTGATTGTAAAGCTTAACTTAGATTAGTTATATCACTTGCAACACAAAAAAAGGCAGCTGCCTCGACCAGGCTGATCGAATATGTCCAATGTTTCATTCAATTGCAATTAACAAAATAAAACAGAGAAATAACTGGTTGTAAAATAGTTTATGTGAGAAATCTTTCTGCATCACTTGGAAACCAAGAATGATTAAGAGCTTAAGGATTAAAGGGGCAAGGTGGGAGAATGGACTTTAAGGGAAGTAAAGTCACCCATGTTTGAATGATTGAGCAGAGTCAATGGGCAGAATGGTAGAATTCTGTTCTTGTATCTTATGAAGTGTTTATTTTGATTTTTTTTTACTAAAAGTAAACTACTTTGCAAAATATTTGACTCTTCCATCCTGGGGAAATGTTAATTCAAATGCTGGTCCAAATTTTGTGAGAGTAGCAGAGAAGGTGATGGAGATATCTGGGAACCAGGGAGGTGTTCCGTATCTCTTCCTTATAACAACGTGGTTTTATCTGTCCAGCCAAGCACCATTGTAATTGACGCTTCTTTTCCCCGAGTCATCATCACCCACGTCAAGGTCTGCCAGTGTCCTGTTGAAAGTATTCTGACTGGCTTCATCACGGTCTGATGTGGCAATCTGAATGTGCAGAAATGTAAGAAGCTGCAGAGAGTAATGGATTCAGCCCAATACATCACGGGCACGTCCCTCCACACCATTGGTAGTATCTACAGGAGGTATTTAGTATCGAGAAGGCAATGTCCATCAGCAAACACCAGCTCCATAGCAAAGAAAGCCCAGCAACGTCTCTACTTTCTGCGAAGGCTGAGGAAAGTCCTTCTCCCACCCCCCCATCCTCATCACATTCTACAGGGGTTGTATTGAGAACATCCTGAGCAGCTGCATCACTGCCTGGTTCGGAAATTGCACCATCTCGGATCGCAAGACCCTGCAGCGGATAGTGAGGTCAGCTGAGAAGATCATCGGGGTCTCTCTTCCCGCCATCACGGACATTTACACTACACACTGCATCCGTAAAGGAAACAGCATTATGAAGGACCCCATGCACCCCTCATACAATTTTTTCTCCCTCCTGCTGTCTGGGAAAAGGCTCCAAAGCATTCGGACTCTCACAACCAGTCTATGTAACAGTTTCTTCCCCCAAGCTATCAGATTCCTCAATACCCAGAGCCTGAACTGACACCTTGTCCTATTGTCCTGTTTATTATTTATTGTAATGCCTGCAATGTTTTTGTGCACTTTATGCAGTCCTGTGTAGGTCTGTAGTCTAGTGTAGCTTTCTCTGTCTTGTTATTTTACATAGTTCAGCCTAGTTTTTGTACTGTTATGTAACACCATGGTCCTGAAAAACATTGTCTCATTTTTACTATGTACTGTACCAGCAGTTATGGTCGAAATGACTTGACTTGACACCATCAGGGCCTTGCCCATTTTATCTACCATCTGGCAGGAGGTACAGAAGTCTGAAATCCCACATCACCAGTTCAGGAAAAGCTACTTCCCTTCAACCATTCAGTTCTTGAATTAACTGGCTCAACCCTAATCAGTACATCATTTTAGCAACACTTTGACACTAGAAAGTACCACCCACACAAAATGCTGGAGGAACTCAGTAAGTCAAGCAACATCTGTGGAGGGGAATAAACAATCGATGTTTTGGGCTGAGACGCTTCACCAGCAACCTGATGAACAGTATCATTCCAAAGCGCTGACTTCCATGGGTGCTGCCTAACCTGCTGGAAACCCTTGTGTCGATGATTTGTATTGCAATAGACTGTTTATGTTCTAATTGTGTTCTTTCTGATTAAAGGTGGATATAATATACTGTATGTTTAATTTGCGTTTTTCTTGTGAATGTTGTGTCTCTGGTACCGTGTGCCTGTGATGCTGCTACAAGTAAGTTTTTCATTGCAGCGGTACATACATGAACTTGACTTTGACTTTGGTAGGGTAAAGCACCATAGCATGAACATCATATTCACCAGTTTCAGGTAACTACTAGCTCTCTGCCCCCCTTCCGCCTCTTTTCTCTCCTCCTGACCAAGTTACTTCTTCCTACACCCACAACCCAGCCCCCATTTTTTTTATTGTACAATCGTGAACAATAGCCAGATCGGAAATGCTGATCAAGTCAACTAATTCCCAAAGAGAACTATGATAGGCCACTCAGATAGTTCACTGCTGCTCAGTGATAGAATACAAAAACAACATATGTACAATTAAGAAACATTAAAGAATAGAAATACTGGAGTCATGACGTTCATGATGAAGTCTGCTGGAGAGAGACATTTATACACATGCTGTCCTCCATAATTCAAAGAGATTGAAGGATAAGTTTGCACAGGGACAAAACATTGGCAGGAGCACTTGGAACTAAGAACTAATCCCTACTGGGAGAAAGCAGCACCTGATCTTCCCGCACTGGTCTCCAGCAGTTTAAGGACTAAGTCCAGCCGGAACATAACTCACAAGTGCTCTTGAAAGTCAGCTATTAACCCATCATCCTGTTTCTTTCCCCTCCTCCTTGCACTTCATTTGCCCATCAGCTTCATACCCATCACACTGGGACCCCACCTGTTACTGTTCCTCCACACCTCCCTATTCGGTTTCCTGCTCCACCTTCTTCTCCCATCAAATTCCACTATATGCAGCCTTTTTTCCACTGCCACTGGAATTCAGTGCACAACAGCTCAGCACAGGTATAAACCCTCCGAGCATGATGGCATGTTGAACTAACTAAATGGTGTATAGAACTAACAGAAACTTTTGCGTTTATACCTGTCAGTAATGAAATGCCCAACTAAACTAATCCGTTGAATCTGATCCTCCAGGGTCACTTATGCACACCTCCTCCATGGACACAAGGACCATGTTCCTGCTGCTGCAGTCGGTCATTGAGGACAATGTCCACTTCTTCCAGGAGAACCCATCGGAGACCTCTCGTCGCTTCATTTCTGCCTTCAGCCAGATCCAGGAGGACACACATGGGCTGCAGCCTCTAATGCTTGCCTTTGCGGGATCCTTCGCTGCCTTTGACTTCGACGAGCGAACGCCCGCCAACGGGTACCGCAGCCTGATGAAGGTGGTTCGGGCTTGCGTCCTGCACATTATCCACAAGGCCCGCTACATCGCTGCCAAGCGCCGCAGCATTTTCTTCCGCACAAACCACAACCTGATGGAGATCGAGGCCTACAGCTCAGCGCTGAGGCAGCTCCGCGCCCTGCTCTACTTTGCCCAGAAGCTGCTTGCCGACAGCAGGCAGGGCAACCTTTTCTCCAACGAGGAAAGGGGTCTGTCTGAGGAGTTCCTCCGTGAGTCCAACTCCATGCACAAGGGCTGCTTCTACGGCCGATGCTTGGGCTTCCAGGTCAGTGTTCCTTCCCCTCAGTGTCAAGCCAATTCTGCGGAATCCTATGCCCCTCCCCATTTTTGTAAACCAACCCCCCCCCCCCCCCCCGTGCCTATGCTCTTTCCTGGCCTCTGCATCCCTCACCATCTCTGTGACTCCTCCAGCCCCAACACCCTTCCCCAACTCTGTACCCCTTTCTGCCCTCTGCTCCCCTCCCCATCTCTGACACTATCCAACCCCTACAACCTTCCACTCCCTCTCTAACCCTCTACGCACCTCACTATTCCCTACACTCCTCCCTTGAATCCACTCTGTGACCCTCTCCAGCTCCTATACTCCTCCCTCCATAAATCCCTCTAACCACAATACCCTTCCCCATCTCTGTAAACCCCTCTAGTCCCTATACCCCAGACATGATGGAATGCAGATTCCTTTGGCCAATTCTGCTCATATCTCTTATGGTCTTATTTTCTTATGGAAACAGGGTCCCAGTGAGTTTAAAGTGAGTAGGAAATAGGGGCCTGGTGATTTTAAAGGGAGTGGGTAAGGGTCATGGTGAGTTTAAAAGGAGCAGGAATCAGGGCCCCATTGAGTTTAAAGGGGTTGCAGAAATTGGAGTCCAATGAATCTAATGGGAGAAGGAAATGGGTCATAGTGAGCATGAAAGGAGCACATGAAATAGACGTTGTGAGCCAGGTACCAAACCAACTGGATTTCCAAGTAACCGGAGACCAGATTATCAGAGTTTTACTGTATACGGGACAGCAGGTCATCAGGAAGACTGATAGAATGTTGATTTTTATCTCAAGGTGATTAGGATATAAAAGTAGGGAGATCTTACTCCTCTGTACAAGGCACGAATGAGCCGATATCTAGAGTACAGTAAAAACTTTTGGCCTATTATTTAAAGAAATGTACACCATGGATTTCGGTTAATTAGGACTCATTGTAACCAGAATATTTTGGCCCAATTAAGCAGCTGCCCCAATTAGCTGAAATTTCATGGATATAGTTCAAAGGTATAAAACAGACAAACTGCCGTTTAACTGAGTAACGAATTATGCATTTAAATGAAGTACAAAACAAATTAGAACACTACCAATACCTCTACAGCAGTATAAGACTTTAGGAACTGTTAGTTCCTAATAGTTATCGACTGTGCAGTGTTCTTTTGATTAACTGTAAATGAACAAAGTCAGTGCAGACACCTAGTGCAGATAATGGACTGCCTTCATTGCCTTCCTACTGACATCAAAATAAAAAAAAATCAATAATCACAGTTTTTTGAATTGGCGTCCGATGGCTGATATGGACAACATAACACAAGTGCATGCAACTAATGAAAACTGTTCACTCCATCGTGTCTAACGCTGCACAGTGCACCGACTGACTAGTTAGAAGGAGTTCAGTAACAGTCCCGTGTCCCAATTAAGCAGCATAGTGTCCCAAATAAACAAATAAACAATCCCACCTATTTTCTTAATTAGTTTTTGTTCTTTAAATAAGCGGCTGTTCCAACTAACCAATGGCATAAATGTTAATAAACATGAGGTGATGAATTTTGTGAGTACTGATGAGGTTAAGACATAAACCATGAATGGTAGTTTTGCTATACTGAGGTTGTGCTGGTTTGTTCAAGAACCAAATGGTGGAAGGGAAGTAGCTGTTCCTGAACATAGTAGTGTGGGACTTCAGGATTCTGTACCTTCTGCCTGATGGCAGCTGCAAGAAGGCATGACCCAGACGGTGGCAGTCTTTGAGGTTGGTTGTTGCTTTCTTGAGGCAGTACCTTCTGCAGATGCTACCAATGGCAGGAAGGGATGTGCCCAGGTTGTACTGGGCTGAGTGCACTATTCTGCAGCTTCTTACGTTCCAGCGCATTTGAATTGTTGTACCAGACTGTGATGCAACCAGTCAGGATACTTCTAACAGTATCCCTGTATGTGTGACAAACTGATCCTTCTTAACCCCCCCCCCCCCCCCCCGAGAAAGTAAAAACGTTTTACTTTCCTTATGGTTGAATCCCTACTGATAGCCCAACTGAAGAATGGACAATTCATGGGTCTTGACAGTGTAAATTCTGGGAGGAATTATCCCCTTGTCGGAGAGCCTATTACCAGAGGCATAGTCTCAGAGTAAGAGGGCTTCTGTTTATGGCTGTGACTGTCATGAAGAATTTCCCCCTTCTAAGGATTTCCATGCTTCAGAAAGCCAAGAAGATTAGATCAGATTAGGTTAGATTATCGTCACGTATGCCACAGTGCACTGAAATTCCTCGCTCGCCTGAAGCTCACAGAGTAAATAGTGCACATGATAATAAATACAGCAATAAATATTGTTAATACTGTAAATAAGTAAATAGCCATTACACCACTGTGGGTGCCAGCAGCAGTCAGCACTATGCTATTACAGCTTGGGATGTTCCAGAGTTCAGAGTTCAATTCTGGCACCATTCTGTAAGGAGTCTCTGCACGTCCTGCCCGTAGAATGCTTGAGTTTTCTTCAGGTCCTCTAGTTTCCTCCCACAGTCCAAAAACATACTGGGTGGATTAATTAGCAATTGTAAATTGTGTCTTTATTAGCTTAGGGGGTGTTAATCAGGTTATAGACAATAGACAATAGGTGCAGAAGTAGACCATTCGGCCCTTCGAGCCTGCACTGCCATTCTGAGATCATGGCTGATCATTTACTATCAATACCCGGTTCCTGCCTTGTCCCCATATCCCTTGATTCCCCTATCCATAAGATACCTATCTAGCTCCTTCTTGAAAGCATCCAGAGAATTGGCCTCTACTGCCTTCTGAGGCAGTGCATTCCAGACCCCCACAATTCTCTGGGAGAAGAAATTTTTCCTTAACTCTGTCCTAAATGACCTACCCCTTATTCTCAAACCATGCCCTCTGGTACTGGACTCTCCCAGCAACTGGAACATATTTCCTGCCTCTATCTTGTCCAATCCCTTAATAATCTTATATGTTGCAATCAGGTTTGTCGGGGGTTGCTGATGCGGCATGCCTTGAAGGGTTGGAAAGGCAAACTTTGTGCTGTATCACTAAATAAGTAAACACAGCAACAGGCTCAACAGCAGAATGGTTCGAAGATTGTAGTGCAAACAGAACTGCAGAAGTGACAATCTCAGAATAACAGAGATAGAGTTAACAGTCCAAGAATGCAGCAGCACCACTGGGAAGGCAATGTGAGAGAGCTGACTGATTCAGGAGTCTGATAGCAGTGGGAAAGAAGACGTTCTTGAGACTGGTTGTTCAGGTTTGAAGCTCCCAGAAGTTATAAAGGTGAAAAGGGAATGCCCAGTGTGGGAGGAATTCTCTACAACAGCACTAGTCTTCCTGAAGTAATGTACCGTGAAGGTGGTCTGGATTTACCCTATGATGGACTGGGCTGTGATTACCACTCTCTGCAGGTTACATTGGTCCAGAGCAGAGCAGAATACTTCAAAGCTGAGTTAGATTTTTAATCAATATGGGAATCGCTAGTTATGAGGAGAGACTGGGAAAGTGCACAGGAGGGAGGATGGATCAGCCATGATCTTATCATAAGGCAAAGAGAGCTTGAGGCATTGAACAGTCTGACATCCCTGCCAAGTGACCTGGTTCTAAATTCAAGGCTATGCCTCCTCTATATCTTCCCAACTAAATTAATTAAGC
The DNA here is from genome assembly GCF_048418815.1 of Hemitrygon akajei. Taxonomy (NCBI): domain Eukaryota; kingdom Metazoa; phylum Chordata; class Chondrichthyes; order Myliobatiformes; family Dasyatidae; genus Hemitrygon; species Hemitrygon akajei. The sequence goes on along the minus strand of NC_133124.1, from coordinate 183,921,670 downwards.
ATGTGATTAGGGTGACCTTCAATCTTCTATAGTCAAGGGCCCATGCATGATGTTTATAGACATTATCTTTATACTTAAACTGTTTCAACTCTGGAGGAATATAGACCATTTGTAGGCAGTTGGGGTTAGCATCATGATCAGTACAGACACTGTGGGTTGAAGAGCCTGTTCCTGTTCTGCACTGTACTATTCTATGTTCTAGTATAGTCCTCAGGATGTAACATTTAAGAAACATCAGCATTAGAAGTTAAGTGAAAATGAAAGACTGGTGAAAATTGATTTAGTTTAATATGGCACATGTACAGTTCTGACATATGGTGAAAAACTGTTCTGTATGCCATCCGTACAAATTGATGTAGCACAAGTGAAAACAATAACAAAATGTAGTTACAGTTAGACCATAATGAGGTTAAGAATCGATGTTATTATAAGAACAAGAGGTATGTCCAATAATTTTATAAGAGTGGGATAGAAAATGTCTTTGAACTTGGTGGGATGCACTTTCAGGCTTTTGTATCTTCTGCCTGATGGGACGGGGAGTTATCTGAGGTAGGAGGAATCATTGACTACATTTGCTGCCAAGGCAGCGAGAAGTGTAGCCAGAGTCCATGGAGGGGAGGCTACTTTCTATAATGTGCCAAATAGTGTCCAGAACTCTCTGCCATTTCTTGTGGTCATAAGCAGTTGCTGTGCCAAACTATGATGCATCCAGATAGGGTGTTTCTATGGTACCTATTGGTGAGGGCAAGCTGAATTTCTTTAATGTTCTGAGAAAGTAGAGGCAGACAGACAGACATACTTTATTGATCCCGAGGGAAACTGGGTTTCGTTACAGTTGCACCAACCAATAATAGAGTAGAAATATAGCAAAATAAAACCAGAAATAAGAAAAAAGAAATAAGAATAAGAAATAAGTAAATTATGCCAAGTGGAAATAAGTCCAGGACCAGCCTATTGGCTAAGAGTGTCTGACACTCCAAGGGAGGAGTTGTAAAGTTTGATGGCCACAGAAAGGAATGACTTCCTATGACACTCAGTGTTGCATCTCGGTAGAATGAGTCTCTGGCTGAATGTACTCCTGTGCCTAACTAGTACATTATGGAGTGGATGGGAGACATTGTCCAAGATGGCATGCAACTTGGACAGCATCCTCTTTTCAGACACCACCATCAGAGAGTCCAGTTCCACCCCCACACATATCCTCAGCATCATCTGGCAGATGTTAAAGGACCTCAGTCTCCTCAGGAAATAGAGATGGCTCTGACCCTTCTTGTAGACAGCCTCAGTGTTCTTTGACCAGTCCAGTTTATTGTCAATTCATATCCCCAGGTACTTGTAATCTTCCACCATGTCCACATTGACCCTTTGGATGGAAACAGGGATCACTGGTGCCTTGGCCCTCCTCAGGTCCACCACCAGCTCCTTAGTCTTTTTCACACTAAGCTGCAGATGATTCTGCTCACACAATGTGACAAAGTTTCCCACCGTCGCCTTGTACTCAGCCTCATCTCCCTTGCTGATGCATCCAGCTATGGCAGAGTCATCAGAAAACTTCTGAAGATAGCAAGGCATTGGTGTGCTTTCTTATTCATGGTGTCTACAAGTTGGATAAGGACAAGCTATTCGTGACGTTTACACCTAGGAACTTGAAACTCTCAACCACCCCCACCTAGTGCCATTGATATAGACAGAAGTGTGTTTACACACACACATACACACACCTTCCTGAACTCAATAACCAGCTGTTTTGTTCTGATGACAATGAAGAAAAGGTTGTTGCCTCTACCTAGGTTTTCTATCTCCTTCCTGTTCTCTGTCATGTCATTAACTGAGATTCAGCCTAGCACAGTGTTGTCATCTGCAGGCTTGTCAATGGAGTTAGAATAGAATCTGGACACACAGTCATGAGAGTGCAGAGGATAGAGTGGGAGCATGAGAACATAGCCTTGTGGAGAGCTAGTGCTGAGAATAATTATGGCAGAGGTGTTGCTGCCTATCCCTGTTGATTGTGGTCTGTTTGTCAGGAAGTCAAGGATCCAGTTGTAAAAGGGTGGTGCTGTGACCCAGATCTGGGAGTTTGGAGAAGAGCTTGCTTGGAGCTATGAAATAGAAGATGGAGCTGTAGTCTATAAATAGGTATCTGATGTAGCTGTCTTCATTATTCTCATGCTCCAGGGATGAGCGTAGAGCCAGGGAGATGGTGTCCACCGCTGGCATGCTTCATTGCAGTTGCTCAAGGTTGCGTGGGAGATTGGAGTTGATGTATGCCATGAACATACTCTTAAAGCACTTCATGATGGTGGATGTCTGAGCCACTGGGTGGTAGTCATTAAGGCATGTTATCTTATTTTTCATTAGGGTGATAGTGGTCCTCTTAAAATAGGAGGGAACCTTAGGCTTCTGTACATCCTGCCCGATGGTAGCTGTGTGAAGATGGCATGGCCCATATGTTAGGAATCTTTGATGGTAGACGTTGCCCTCTTGAGACAGTACCTCTTGTAGATATTAGTGATGGTGGGGACAGGTGTGTCAATGATGTATTGGGCTGAGTCCACTACTCTCTGCAGCTTCTTGCATTCCTGTGCATTTGAATTGCCATACCAGACCGTGACTCTATTCATTTCATATTGTAGAGCCTGCTGGGCGTGCCTCTCCGCCTCACCTTTTCTGACAGATTACACTGACTGACTAAATAGACATAATATACCTGTATCTGCCCCAACTCACCTGTTGGGTTTGTCTACTGTATCTGATGCTCCTGGTGTGGCCTCCTCTATGTCAGTGAAATCTGACGAAGATTGGAGGATCACTCCATCAAGCAACTTTGCTCTGTCTGCCACAAAAGGCACCCATTTTAATTCTACTTCCCATTCCCATTACAACATGTAGCCTCCTGTACTGCCCGATAAGGTTGGGTGAGTAACACTTCCGATTCCACCTGAGTAGCCTCCAACCTGACAGCATGAGTATCAAGTTTTCTAACTTCTGGTATTTTCAGCTTCCCCCCCCCCCCCCCCTCACTCTTTTAACATTTCCTGTTCTGGCTCCCCTCTTCTCTCTCCTTCTCACCTGCCCATCACCTCCCTCTTCACTTCACCTCCTCCTTCACTTTGTCCACTATCCTCCCGTCAGATTCTTTCTTCTTCTGCCCTTTACCTTTTCCATGTTTCATCTTCCAGCTTCTCACTTCATGTGCCCTCCTCCACCCACCTTTCCCCTCACTTAGTCTCACCTATCACTCCCCCCTCCACTTCTTGTTCTGGCTTTTTCCCCCTCCCATTCCAGCACTGATAAAGAATCTCAGCCCCAATCATTATCTGTTTATTTCTCTCCACAGATGCTGTATGATCTGCTGAGCTCCTCCAATATTTTGTGTGTGTAATACATTGACGTAGCCACCTTCTCCACCTCTGAAACCCAAACTTGTTCTCTCTCCCCCACACCCGCGACATTAACTGTTTCTTTTTCTGCCCTTGCAGCATTTCCTATTTCTACTGATGTGAACTCTTTAAACTCTCTTTCTAGCTCTATTTGCTACCTGACTTTCTGAATGTTTGCTGCTATTTTCCTGATTTTTGTTTCAGATTTCTGGCATCTATATTGTTTTGTTTTGAGCCTACCCTGTAATTGTTTGTAGGTGTTTCAAGTCTTCGGTCTTTCTTTACATAGCAAAGTCCCATGTATGAATGCTACTTGTGTTTAGTTGTCAGTTATACTGTCCTCCATTGATGTAATGGTGAGTGCCCCTCTCACTCCTCTCAACTTCCTTTAATTGTACCTTCTCTCAGGATGTCAACAGTTCCTGACCATTCTTATTGTCACGATTCCTCCTGGCTGTTCTATGAACATAGAACATAGAACAACAGTTTGTTGGTTCGTCATATGCCGTGTCATGACATAGATGATCATGATCTTTCCATGACCATGGTAGTTCTTGGCAAATTTTTCTACAGAAGTGGTTTGCCACCTTCTGGACAGTGTCTTTATAACACGGGTGACCCCAGCCATTATCAATATTCTTCAGAGACTGTGTGCCTGGTGTCAGTGGTCACAGGACCAGTGAACAACATTACATCTTGGAAACAGGTTCTTCAGCCCAAGGTGCTGTGCTGAACTAATTAACTTAGTAATTAAACACCTAAGTAAATTAACTCCTTCTGCCTACACAGGGTCCATATCCCTCCATTTCCTTAGCATTCTTATGTCTACCTAAGAACCTCTTAAACACCTCTATCATATCTGCCTCCATCGCCAGCTCTAGGCTCACATTCCAGGGCACCCACCACTCTGTGTAACTAAAAACTTGACCCGCATATCTCCTTTGAACTTAGGCTATGTCCACACTACACCAGATAAATCTGTAACCGAAGCTTTTTCTCTTCGTTTTTACCCTGCGTCCACACTAAAATGGTGGTTTCGTCCCCCGAAAACGGAGATATTCAGAAACACTCTCCAGAGTGTGTAATTTTGAAAACGCCAGATTGGCGGGAGCAGTGTGGACGGGGTAACTGGAGAAATCTAAAAACACTGTCATGACATGCAGGAACAGATGGTGACGGCAGCGTGCCATTTCATTGTTTTCTTGAACGCAACCTAACAATTTCAGAGAACACGGCAACGAGACTGAAGCCAGAAGAGTTAGAAATGCACTCACCAAATACTTTGACCCATAACTTACTGAATAAATGTATACTCACTTTGCCCTGTTTTCTGTCCTTGCTCGTATGAAGGTGGTTTACCTATTTATGCAAGTACTTCTCTGACAATAGATGTGTAACAACCTCATAAGAACATAAGAGATAGGAGCAGGAGTAGGCCAATCAGCCCCTCAAGCCTGCTCCGCCATTCAACAAGATCATGGCTGATCCAATCTTAACTCTAGTTTTCACCGAATCCCACAAGGCAACAGTGCCAACCAACAGGGCACCATGCCGCCCATTTTATTTTATTATTCATCCCGCCCAAACCCATGTGATCACCCGGGGGAAAAAAACCGAGTTGCCAATTGAGGAGAAAAAATCTGGAAAATTCCTCTCCGACCCATCCAGGCTATCGAAAACTGGTCCAGGAGATCACATGGCTGATCTAAACCTAGCCTCATGTCCACTTAACTGCTCGCTCACCGTATCCCCTAATGCCATTGTAACATTGTATGAAAATACAAGATAATACTGATGCAGACATGTTTTATAATTTAACAAGAGACTTTATTAATGCACAGAGTTCGTCAGTTTTTCAATGTTCGTCGTCAGCCGGGTCAATCTGTCCGTGAACTCCCCGTCGGTTGCCTCCATACGCTCCAGTATTTGTTTTTTTTTAGTTTTAAGTCCTCCTGCGCGAGAGCCAACAGCTGTCCGTTGTTTAAGTTTTTCTAGTCTGTAACTGGACAAACATGCACTAAGTCTTTCATGGTGAGATTTGACACTAAACATGTCACTTGTTTTCAGTAGATGTGTCCTGCGCATGCGCAGTAGGAGGAGGAGGTTCGCCGAAATATCCGTTTTAATGTGGACAGAGATATTTTTTAAAACGCCTAGTGTGGACACCTATCGTTTTTACGCAAAACCGGCTTTTTCAGAATTATCTGGTCTAGTGTGGACGTAGCCTTAGTTCTCACCTGAAACACAGACTCTCTTAGTATTAGATATTTTGACCTCTAGGGAAAAATATTAGCTGTCTACTCTGTTTAATGCCTCTCATTACTTTGTCAGGTCCCCCCTCAATCTCCACTGCTCCAGAGAAAACAACCCAAGTTTGCCTAACCCTCAAATTTAGACAGCATGCTGGTGAACTGCTTCTACACCCTTCCTATGAAGGACAACCAGAACTGAATGCAATATTCTAAATGCAGCCTCACCAGAGTTTTGTAAAGCTGCGACATAAATTCCTGACTCTTGAACTCATTGCCTTGACTATTAAAGGCAAACTTGGCATATACCTTCTTAACCAGTCATCTTGAAGAATTTAATATCTGATCTTTCACCTCTCCTTCATTACAGTTTACCCCTTCCATCCGACCCTTCCTGCAAACTATCTCAATCAGCCTGGTATCATTCGGAGAGAATTACAGGAAGCGTGAAACCAGCTTGGGTAAGTTGAATACATTTGTCTGCACCTGGTCTCACAGAATCATGGAGCAGTTACACAGAAACAGGGATGAACCTTTGAGAAACAGGACTCAAGGACACACACACACACACACACACACACACACACACACACACACACACACACACACACACACACGCACACACACACACACACACACACACACACACACACACAATGGTTCCACTGGGCTGCCCAATTCTACACTGGTTCAAGGTATAAGTAAACCAATTAAATTCACACTTGTATTTGAGCTATGCCACTGTTGTGCTTTAGTTTTATTCAATCTTGTAATTACAAAGACTACACACAAACAGGAAGTGTATAAAGAAGTAAAAGAGAAGACTCTAACCTTTGTTAGTCAAGATGTCGAATTCAAGAGTCAGGAAATTATGTTGCAACTTCATAAAACTCTGGTTAGGCCCTATCTGTTGGGGCCTGTGATCTACAGTTTGACGGTGTGTTTCAAGCCAGTTGAGCAATCTGGCGCTTTGCTGTCTCCAAGTAAGCTCCAGAAGGAGAGCAGCCTAGGGGCCAAGAAGCTTAGAGATGGTCACAAGCCCATTATCGACTCTATTTCTTGCTGATTAAAGTGTCATGGTTTTCTTTGATTTGTGGCTGTGTGTGGTGAAAGCAAATCTCAGGGTTGTATACTGCAATCATACTTTGATAATAAATGTACTTTGAATCTGGAGTACTACCCTCATTTCTGATTACCCTTTTACAGGAAGGATGTTCAGGGTTTAGGATGCTGCCTGGATTAGAGGACACGTGCTATAAGGAGAAGTTGAACAGGCTTGCTTTCTCTCGAGGGAAGAGCTGATTGAAGTCTAAAAGATTTTACCAGAGACATAGATAGGGTGGATAGCTGGTATCTTTTTCCCAGTGTTGAAATGTCTAAAGCTAGAGGGTATTCATTTAAAGTGAGTGGAAGTAAGTTCAAAGGAGATGTGCAGGGTGAGTATTTTTTATACAGAGAGTGGTGGGTATCAGGAATACACTGCCAGAGGTGGTGATGGAGGAAAATACCGTCTGGTATGGGGGAGTGGGGGCTACTACACAACATTGATGTCAGCTCCACCATGGGTACTAGCCTCCGTAGTATCGAAGACATCTTCAAGGAGCGGTGCCTTAGGAAGGTGACATCCATCATTAAGGATCCCCATCACCCAGGACACTTACCATCGGGAAGGAGGTACAAAAGCCTAAAGGCACATGCTCAGCAATTCAGGGACAACGTTTTCCCCTCTGCCAGCCAATTTCTAAATGAACATTGAACCTATGAACACTACATCACTACTTTTGTTTTGGACTACCCGTACTTATTTTAACTTAACTATTTAAATGCTTTTATTTATATACACATAATGTAACTCAGTATATTTCTCTATATTTATCTATCATGTATTTCATTGTACTGCTGCAATAAAGTTAATAAATTTCACAACATGTGCCAATGATATTGAACCTGATTCTGATTCTGAAATACAATAAGGATGTATAAAGGGCTTCTAAATAGGCATGTGAATGTGCAGGAAATGGAGAGATATAGACGTTGTGTAGGTGGAAGGAATCAGTTTACTTAAGCACTTAATTGTGAGTTTAATTAGTTCAGCACAATATAATATATCAAAGGGCCTGTTCATGTTCTGTACTGTTGTGTGTTCAAAATGCTGGCTCTTTGCACAATCAACCACTCCTCAGAACGGATGATGCTGAGTTCTGGTTTCCCCAACTCCAAGTCTCTGCTAGACCAGGTTCTCACACATATCCAGGGTTTGGTAATGAGTTGGGTCCTGTTTCCAAGTCACATTTCCAACCTGAATTTCCTGCAATAAAAGCTGAATATGTCAGAAACACTCAAAAGGTAAAGTCAAGTTTATTGTCAGACGCACAGCACCCCAGACACATAGCACCAAAAACACAATATTCACAAGAAAAAAAAATAAATCAAACATGAATTATGCATTGTTTTTACAAGAAAGAACATACAGACCATTGTGGTTACAGTTTTGCTGTACTGAGGTTGTTATTTGGGTTGTGGAGGTTGTTTCAAGAACTGATATACAGAATTAGAATCAGGTTTATTATCACTGACCTATTATGAAATTTGTTGTTTTGTTGCAACAGTACAATGCAAGACATAAAAAATCATTATAAGTTACAAAATAAATAAAAATTGCAAAAAACAAATAATGAGATCATGTTCATGGGTTCATGGACCGTACAAAAATCGGATGGTGGAGGGGAAGATGCTGTTGTTGAAACATTGAGTGTGGGTGTTCAGGTTCTTGTACCTCCTGGCTCAGGGTCTTTATCTGAATGCCAGCTTTCTGAGGCATCGCATCTTAAAGATGTCCTTGATGGTTGAATGGAAGTAGCTGTTTCTGAACATGCTGCTGAGGGAAGAGAACCAGATTTAACATTTCAGATCGAAGACCCTTTGTCAGAACTGGGAAGGAAATAAAATAAGGTGTTAAGGCTGCAGGTTGGGTGGGGTAAGGGGGATGTCTTTAATGGGGCAAAATCATGTTGACCATGGGGCTGAGCTATAAACAAGATTATCTAGTCAACAACTGAATGAACATAAGTCCGTAAAAAAAAAATAGAAGCTGAAGTTGGCCATCTGTCCTGTCGAGCCTGCTCCACCATTCAGTAAGATCATGGCTGATCTTGTTGTGGACTCAGTTCCATCTACCTGACTTTTCCCCAGATCCCTTCATTCCCTTAAAAAAAAAAATCTGACTGTGGCTTAAATATATTTTCTGGGCAGAGAATTCCACAAATTCTTAGGAAAAACATTTTTTCATCTCCATTGTAAATCTATTTCCCTGAACCATCGTGAACTCCCACATCCGCTGATGATTTGATGACTTCAGTCTCTGAAGCTGACATGTAGGCTGCCTTCAGAAGGGTGAACCCACAAAAAGCATCCAGAGCAGATGGGGTACCAGGCCAACTGCTAAAGACCTTTGTTGATCAAATGGCTGGTGTGTTCACTGAGATATTTAACCTCTTTCTTTGGTGGTATGTGCTTCAAGCAGGCTTCAATTATACCGGTGTCCAAGAAGCTCATGGTAAACTACCTCAATGACTGTTACCCAGTATCACTTACTTTCACAGTAATGAATTTTTTTGAGAGATTGGTGATGAACCATTTTAGCTCCTGCTGAGAGGTGACTTGAATCAGCTCCAATTTGCCTACCAGAGCAACAGGTCCACAGCGGATACCATCTCATTGGCTCTTCACTCAACCCTGGAACATCGAGACAGCAAAGATATGTACATCAGGATGCTCTTTATCAACTACAACTCAGCATTCAATACCATCATCCCTGCAAAACTAATAATAAGCTCCAAGACCTTGGTCTCAATACCACCTTGTGCAATTGGATCCTGAATTTTCTCACTGGTAGACCCCAGTTAGTTCAGTTTGGCAACACGATCACCATCAGCACAGTGCACCACAAGGCTGCATGCTTAACCCCCTGCTCTACTCACTTTACATTTATGACTGTGTAGCTAATCACAGCTCCAATGCCATATTCAAGTTTGCTGACACACCACTTTCATGGGCCAAATCATAGGTGGTGATGAATCAGCTTATATGAGGGAGACTGAAAATCTGGCTGAGTGGTATCATAACGACCTCTCGTTCAGTTGTCAGCAAGACCAAGGAACTGATTATAGAAAAAGAGAGCAAAACCAGAGGTCCATAAGCCACTTTTCATTGGAGGATAAGAGGTGGTGAGGGTAAATAACTTTAAATTCATAAACTTTACTATTTTAGAGGACCTGTGCTGGGCCTAGCACATAAGAGCAGTTACAAAGAAAGCACAGCAGTGCCTCTACTTTCTTAGGAGTTTGCAGAGATTCAGCATGACATCTAAGATTTTAACAAACTTCTATAGATGTGTGGTGGAGGGTATATTGACTGGCTGCATCACAGCTGGTATGGAAACACCAATGCCTGTGAATGGAAAAACTACAAAAAGTAGTGAATTTGTCCCTGACCATCACGGGTTAAGCACTCCCCACCATTGAGCACATCCCCATGAAACGCAGTCATAGGAAAGCAGCATTCATCATCGGGGATCCCCACCACGCTTGTCATGCTCTCTTCTCACTGCTGCCATCAGGAAGAAGGTCCAAGAGCCTCAGGACTCTCACCACCAGGTTCAGGAAGTTACTACCCCTCAACCATCAGGCTCTTGAACAAAAGGGAATAACTTTATTCAACTTCATTTACCAATCATTGATAAGGACTCACTTTCATCTCATGTTCTTGTTATTTATTGCTATTTATTTATATTTGCATTTCAATGGGTTGTTTGTTATCTTCTGCACTTTATCACACATTTACTAAGAGCGCGCGCGCACGCACGCGCACACACACACACACACACACACACACACACTCACACTCACACTCACACTCACACTCACACTCAGTCAGGATGGTTCCTTGGACTCTGGAGCTGGAAGGCGGTAGCTCTACTTGCTGAGCCACTGGGCTGCCCAAATTCTACACCCATTCAAAGTATGAGTAAACCAATCAAATTCACACTTGTATTTGAGCTATGCCACTGTTGTGCTTTAGTTTTATTCAATCTCGTAATTACAAAGACTACATACAAACAGAAAGTGTATAAAGAAGAAAAAGAGAAGGCTCTCTCTCACTTGCCTTCGTTGGTTGAGATGTTGAATTCAAGAGTCAGGAAATTATGTTGTAACTTCATAGAACTCTGGTTAGGCCCTATCTGTTGGGGCCTGGGATCTACAGTTTGATGGTGTGAGTGATGGTCAACTCAACTGGTCAAGCCAGTTGAGCAATCTGGCACTTTGCTGTCTCCAAGTAAGCTCCAGAAGGAGAGCAGCCTAGGGGCCAAGAAGCTTAGAGATGGTCGCAAGCCCATTATCGACTCTATTTCTTGCTGATTAAAGTGTCATGGTTTGCTTTGATTTGTGGCTGTGTGTGGTGAAAGTAAATCTCAGGGTTATAAACTGCAATCATACTTTGATAATAAATGTACTTTGAATCTGGAGTATTACCCTTATTTCTGATTACCCTTTTACAGGAAGGATGTTCAGGGTTTAGGATGCTGCCTGGATTAGAGGACATGTGCTATAAGGAGAAGTTGAACAAGCTTGTTTTCTCTTGAGGGAAGAGCTGATTGAAGTTTAAAAGATTTTACCAGAGACATAGATAGGGTGGATAGCTGGTATCTTTTTCCCAGTGTTGAAATGTCTAAAACTAGAGGGTATTCATTTAAAGTGAGTGGAAGTAAGTTCAAAGGAGATGTGCAGGGTGAGTATTTTTTATACAGAGAGTGGTGGGTATCAGGAATACACTGCCAGAGGTGGTGATGGAGGAAAATACCATCTGGTATGGGGGGGTGGGGGCTACTACACAAGACTGAAGTCAGCTCCACCATGGGTACTAGCCTCCGTAGTATCGAAGACATCTTCAAGGAGCAGTGCCTTAGGAAGGTGACATCCATCATTAAGGATCCCCATCACCCAGGACACTTACCATCGGGAAGGAGGTACAAAAGCCTAAAGGCACATGCTCAGCAATTCAGGGACAACGTTTTCCCCTCTGCCAGCCAATTTCTAAATGAACATTGAACCTATGAACACTACATCACTACTTTTGTTTTGCACTTTCATCTCATGTTCTTGTTATTTATTGCGATTTATTTATATTTGCATTTCAATGGTTTGTTTGTTATCTTCTGCACTTTAGCACCCTTGTTGGGTGGTCTTTCTTTGATTCTGTTATAGTTACTATAGTATAGATTTGTTGAGTACATAGAACATAGAAATTTACACAATGTTATAAGCCCATTGGCCCACAATGTTGTGCTGACCATGTAACCTACTCTAGAAACTGTCTAGAATTACCCTACCACATAGCCTTCTATTTTTCTAAGCTCCATATACCTATCTAAGAGTCACTTAAAAGTCACTATTGTATCTGCCTCCACCACTGTCACCAGAAGTGCATTCCACACACCCACCACTCTCTGTGTGAAAAACGTACCCCTGACATCCTCTCTATACCTACTTCCAAGCACCTTAAAACTTTGCCTCCTCATGTTAGCCACAAGGAAATGAATCTCAGAGCTGTACATGGTGACACATATATACTTTGATAATAAATTTACTTTCAACCTTAGTAAAGTAAGCTGAGTCCCAATTCATCCTGTTGTTTAGTGAACGAGAAAAGCAGTTATTTTGGCTTTAGTGTCTTTTATTTAACACCTTATCCTGATGAATCAATCCTGAAGATTAATTTGATCATCCTGTTCAAAGAAAACATCATTAAATTGGAAAGAGAGCAAAGAAGATATACAAGGATGTTCAAAGTAAATTTGAACTAAGACCACACCAACATGAGTGTTCAACCAGTGTGCAAAAGACTACAAACTGTGCAAATACAAAAAGAAAGAAATAGCAATGGTAAATAAGTAAGCAATAAATATGAAGGACATGAGATGAAGAGTCCTTGAAAGTGAGTCCATAGGTTGTGGGAACATTTTACTGATGGGGCAAGTGTAACTGAGTGAAGTTATCCCCCTTTGGTTCAAGAGCCTGATGGTCAAGAGATAATAACTCTTCCTGAACCTGTTGGTGTGAATCCTGAGGCTCATGGACAGTTCATTAGCCATTAGTTGCAGGCCACAGCCTTAGTTGAGTGCAGAGATGAGCAAACCTCATGACCAGTAAGCAGAACTAATTCTATTTCTCAGTATTTAGCCTATATTCCTCTGAACATTTGTCATCCAAATATTGTAAATACCGTTTTGTGTAAAAGGAAGTTGCTAGGATTCTTATGAAATCTTTCTCCTCTAACCTTAAAGCAAAGTCCACTAGTTTTCAATTCCCCAACTGTGGTAAAAGTAAAAAGACAGCTCACCGTATCTGTGCCCCTTCATGGTTTTGTATGCCTCATGACTACTGTCAAGGATGAGCTACAGGAGCCTGAAGACCTGCACTCAATGATTCAGATCAGCTTCTTTCCCCTCCACCATCAGATTTCTGAACAACTCATGAACACTACCATGAGATTCCTTTTCTGCATGATTTATTTAGTTTGTCATTTATGGTAATTTTATGTCTTCGTGCTGTGCTGTGCTGCTGCAAAAAATAGTATCAGTCCAAAAATTGACTGTTCATCTCCCTCCATTGATGCTGCTTGACCTGCTGAGTTCCTCCAGCATTTTTGTGTGTTGCCCTGAATCAGTGCATGTGGGTCTTCAGGCTCCTGTACCTCCTCCCCAATGGTAGTAATGGGAAGAGTTCAGACGGTGAGGGTCCTTGGTGATGGACGCCACTTTCTTGAAACACCAGTACAAGGGGTTGGACAAACTTGGGTGCTTTTAATAGAGCAACGGAGGCTGAGAAGAACCTGATAGAAGTTTAAGAAGTGATGAGAGATGGTATCATTTTCCCTGGGTTGAAATGTGTAATGCTAGGGGGCTTGCATTTAAGGTGACAATGGTGGGTGCCAGGAATGTGCTGTGGAAGGAAAGGTACATGGTCGAGCAGGAAACGGAGAGATATGGACATTGTGCAGATAAAAAGGATTAGGTATCATTAGAATCTGAATCAGGTGTATTATCACTGACCCACAATGTACACTTTGTTTTTTGTGGCAGCAGTACAGTGCAAGAGATTAAATAGTACGAAAGAGGAATAGTAGGGTGGTGTTATGGATTCATGGATAGTTCAGTAATCTGATGGCAGAGGGGAAGAAGCTGCTTCTAAACATTGAGTGTGGTTAGTACCTTCTCCCTGATGGTAGTAACAAGAAGAGGGCATTTCCCAGATGGAGAAGTCCTTAGTGATGGATGGTGCCTTTTTGACACATTGCATTTTGAAGATGCCCTCAGGGGTGGGAAGGGTTGTGCCTGTGAGGGAGCTGGCTGAGTCCACAACCCTCTGCAACCTCTTGTGCTTCTGTGCATTGGAGCCTCCATATGGGTGGTATTGCAACCAATCAGAATGCGCTTTGTTGTACATCTGTAGGAATTTGCTAGAGTTGGTACACAATCGTGGGCTGAAGACCTGTTTGTGTGCTGTGCTGTACTGTATACAGTATTCTAAAAGATATTCTATCCGTACCCAATCCGACCCTTGGTTCATGTTGATTGTTCTGCTTAGTGAAGTATAGGGAAACGAAGCTGATCTGCACACACCCTGTAATGTTAACAATATCCTCATTTTGACAGTGTTTGTCCACTGACATGACTTGCCCTGTTCCTGAAGGCTTTACAGGGGTAAAACACACCAGATTATTGTTTAGAGAATGTTTATCTCCAAGTAATCACACAATGATCTCCCTGTATGAAATCTGTTGACCGTGTTAATGCACTATCTATAATGCATTTAATTAATGCATTAATCCACACAATACCTCCTCTGTGGCACGGATGGGGGAGGAGAAACTACAGCTTGCTGTTTGTAAATTGGATCCTGCCAGTGATATTCACAACATCCTTAAACCACATCACGTACAGGTAATGGTACGATGCATTACCGACATTGTAGACTCAGTACTGAAACAGGCCCAACAGCCTGACCGTTACATGCCAACCAGGATGCCTCTGTGAGCTAGTTTCATTTTCCTACATCTTACCCATGTTCCTCTAAATTTCCGTTCAATGTGCCTATCCAAATGTCTTTTAAACATTGCAATTATATCTGCCTCTATTGCTTTCTCTGACAGCTTGTTCCATATACTCAGCCCTTCAGTGTGAAAACCTTATCCCTGTGATCCACTTTAAATTTTCCCCTCTCATCTTAAATTTGTGCCCTCTAACCCAAAGTAAAGTTTATTGCCAGACATACAAGTACATGTGTTGTACATTCATTGTCAATTGTAACATTTTAGAGAAGTTCAGATAGATACATGGGTGAGAGGGGTATGGAGGACTATGGGCTGGTGCAGGCAGGTGGGACTAGAACTAGATGGGCCAAAGGGCCTGTTTCTGTACTGTAGTACTCTGACTCTTATGTATGCACAAAGGCAATGAAAAACTTGCTTGCAGCAGCATCTCAGCTGCATAGCATGATATACGCAGCATTTGGAGTATGAATTGGACATAAATTATACTCATTTTTACAAAAAAAACACAATTGAAACAAAAAAAAAGACAGTGATCAGATTAATGCAAAGTGATCTGAGTGGTCCTAGTGTTGCTACACTGAGGCAGTGATCAGGGTTGTGTCATTTGCTTCAAGAACCGATTGGTTGAAGTGAAATAGCTGTTCTCGGTGGTGTGGGACTTCAGGCTTCTGTACCTCCTGCCCAGTGGGAGCTGCAGGAAGATGTTATGGTCAAGAATGCAGGGATCTTTGATGATGGACGTTTCCTTCATGAGGCAGCATCTCCTACCCCTTCGTAATCTCAGATAATCTTCTATACTGCTTACTATACCACCAATTTTCATATCATCCTCAATGTATACTTTACATTTAATGTTTAAAATCTTGCAGCTTATGTAATATTATATTATGGATAAGCTTACCACTAGTGATAATTGAACAGAGTATGCATTTGTTATATATCCAATGACATTTTCTATTATTTATTAAATAGTTCCAGTCCGCCATCTCCACTTGCTCTGTTCCCAAAGGACCTAGATGGTAAAGTGTACGGTATTATCACTTAGAGAACAGATTTGGTGGCGAAATGCCAGGGTAAATATCTCAAAGTAATTGCGTACTGATTTCCCTTAATTTTCACTTCTTTCCCCCCCAGCATCAATTCACTTCACAATCTACCTCATTATGATCTTACACTTTATTGTTTACCTGCACTGCACTTTCTCTGTAGCTGTTACACTTTATTCTCCATTGTTATTGTTTTACCTTGTTCTGCCTCAATGCACTGTGAAGTGATTTGATCTGTATGAACAGTATGCAAAACAAGCTTTTCACTATATCTTGATCGACGTAACAATAGTAAACCAACACCAATAAATCTACAATGCTAGCCGTGTATAATGGAGTCAGTTGTTGCGTTAAAACACATGGCGTCTCCTCTTTGGCTCAGATGGGGTGAGCAGAAACAGCTGCTTATTTTTCTCTGTTGGTGATACTCCCACCATCACATCCTTAAACCACAGAGCCAACATATACCCGTATGTGTGGAACAATACGTATGCCCTAATATCCTTTAATCTGCACTTTGCTACTTTTTTTTGTAAAACAAAGGAATCATACCTATGATTGATACAACCTTCCTGCTCTATAATTGTCTATGTATTCTTTATAATGTTCTGCAAGTTCACCCAGCTGGCCCAGTTATTGGTCCAATATTATTGATAAACTGTGGGAGTTACTGAGCATTTTTGAATGCTTTGTAGGTATTCATACTGTGGAAAGTAGTGTCCTGAGGTAAATTCTCAGAGAATATGGTGTAAGAGGTAAATTGTGAGGGTTAAGTTCTAAAATCAAATAAATGTTACCAAACGATTCAGCATCGTAAAATGTGTCAGAGAAAACCCTTTGGAACTAGTGACTGCAGAGATTTATTGTAGGAAGTGGCAATGGGGTGGCATTATGCAGACTGCATTGGCAACACAGGTGGAACCAGTTTGGAAGTTTTGTGGAGATGAAAAGAGATGTTAACGGATCAGGCAATAGCTGTGGAGTGAAATTTTGACAGTCGACAGTCAACTTATCTCAGTCTCTCTCGTGCCACTGATTCATCTCCTTTATCTCCAACCTCTGAACATTTCCACTACACATAATTGTTGAAACATAACCCTGCCACAATCACATGCTGTCCTCCAGCAGACCCCGCGCTTCCCCTTCCCATCCTGCCTGAAGTTTTCAGGCCCTGTGTGTGTGTGTAGGTGTAGCTGTGTAGAATTTGCACTATCTCTCTGCGATTTCCATGAGTTTTCCCCATCATGTGCTCCAGTTTCCTCTCACATCCTAAGGACATGTGGGGTGGTGGGTGGGTGGGTGAGGGATTGAATCTGAAGGGAATTGATGGGAATATGTGGAGAATAAAGTGTGATTAGTATAAATGGATGGTTGGTATCCCAAATTCAATGGGCAGAAGGGCCTTTTTGTCTCCTGGTATTTCTCAGTGTCTCTGAGAAATGAGCTTTCCTCTGTGTTTTATCACCGCTCAGTGGGACAGTGTGAGCTGTATGCAGTACCTGACGTGTGTAATATGTTCTGTGGGAGTGTTTGATGAGAGAGTGTATGTGGAGGAAGCTTTGTGCAATCCTGACCCATGTTGTACCTACTCCCTGAGTGTTTGATGGGACAGAGATTGGCAGGGTTTGGCAGGAGGATGTTTACATAATCCCCAGCCTGTATTGAATTGAATTGACTTTATTTCTTACATCCTTCACGTACGTGAGAAGTAATAAATCTTTACGTTACATCTCCATCTGAATGTGCAAATTATGGTTATTTGTAATAAGTAATATATACAGTAAAAGTATATACAACAGAACAGTCAATATAGCTTAGAAATACAATTGTGTCAACATGAATTAATCAATCTGTAGCTTCTGTGATAGAGTTGATCTGTGGAATAAGACGGTGTATAGAGGCAGCTTTATAGAGTACCAGACCTGTGTTGGAGTGTTCAAACCGATCCGAACTCCATACCAACACTTGCCTCAGTAGAGGCTAAAACATTGAGCAGGAGTCTCAATACCATTCTGGAGTGATATCTTTAGTAGTAAGAGAGGGAAAGTGCATTAGGCAACACTAAGTAATGTTTTGTTTCTCTTTTAATATAATGCCTTCGCCAAAGGAAGCAGGTAGCTTACCACAGTATGGTGAGTCCATTTATGTTTCTCATACTGAGCTGTTCCTGCGTTAACTTAAATCATATCAGGTGGATGCTTTTGGATGCTTTATTATTTTCCTTTGGAGTCAGATAGATATGCATCAAAGTGGAGTTTAGTGCCAAGTGCAGAGGTACATAGCTGCAATAAAAATCTTACTTGCAGCTGTATCACAGCCATGGCATAAAGCATCAGATACCAAAATTCACAAGAAAATCATAGATGAAACATCTATTATACAGAATTAGAACAAAAAAAGTCAATTTTAATGCAAAAGTGCTCATGCCAAGTTGTAGTGGTTATTTATTTATAGAGTTACAGCACGGAATAGGCCTTCAAGCCGTGCTGCCCAGCATTCTCTCAATTTAATCCTAGCCTAATCACGAGACAATTTACCATGGCCAGTTAACCTACCATACTGTATGTCTTTGTACTGTGGGAGGAAACCCACGCAGTCACAAGCGTACAAGCACCTGGTAGAGTGGGACTTCAGGCTTCTGTACCTCCTGCCCAAAGTGAGCTGTGAGAAGAAGGCATTGCCCAGATGGCGGGGATCTTTGACGATGGATGTTGAATTCTGAAAGCAGCATCTCCTGTAGATACCACCAGTGGTGTGGAAAGACGTGCTCGGGGTGTATTGGGATGAGTCCACTTCTGTCTACAGTTTCTTGCATTCCTGCACATTCAAGTTTCCGTACCAGACCATAATGCAACGAGTCAGGACACTTCCAACAGCGCATATGTAGAAATTTGTTGGAGTGTTCGGTGACAAGCTGAGCCTCCTTAACCTCCTTAGATAATATTGTCAACAGCATGCCTTTCGTGTATGCTCTCCTTAGTAACTAACTCTATTAATGGCACCAGGCCTAACATTAGATGGGCAGATGAGCGGTCATAGAATCTTAGACAGGCAGCGTAGAAACAGGCCGTTCAGCTCACATTGTACATACTGACTAGTGCACATCCATCAATATTAATCCCATCTCCCAGTACATGGTCCATAGCCTAAAATACCATTTGTACTTGTCTTCAGTGCGGTCCTTGACTTTGCTATCACTGCTCTCTCTGGCTGTGTGTTCCAGGGACCCACCACTCTCTGGATCGGAATCAGAATCAGGTTTAATAACTCTGGCAGATGTCATGAAGTTTGTTGTATTATGGCAGCAGCAAAGAACAACACATAATAAAAATACATAAGTTACAGTAAAATATCTACATAATGTCAAAATAAATAAGCAGTGCAAAAAGGGAGCAAAAATAGTGCAGTAATGTACGAGTTCATTGTCCATTCAAAAATGTGATGGTGGATGGGAATAAGCTATTACTAAAGTGTCAAGCGTATGTCTTCAGGCCCCTGTAATTCCTCCTTGATAGTAACAATGAAGAGAGGGCATGTCCTGTGGATGGGAGTCCTTAATGATGGATGCTGCCTTTTTAAGGCATCACCTTTCAAATATGTCCTTGATGCTGGGGAGGCTAGTGCCAATGATGGAGCTGCCTGAGTTTGCAACTTTCTTCAGCTTTTTCTGACACTTTGCATTGGCCCCTCCATAGCGGTGATACCCTATTCATACCCCTCATAATTTTATACACCTCCATCATATCCCCTCTTAATCTCCTCCACTCCAGAGAGAACAGACTCAGCTTCTCCTGTCTCTCTTAGAAACTGAAATGCTCCATCCCAGGCAATGTCCTAGTAATCTTCTTCTGCACCCTCTCCAGCACTTGCGTATGCTCCCTATAATGTGGAGACCAGTTTTCAGAAACAGTAGAGTGCTATGTAACAATTCTCATTCCAACCTGGATGAACATCGTTTAAGGAACAACTAGCACCTGATAAGTCCTGCTCCAATCTTCTTTTTCTCGATAACTTGGGGTGCAGATTATTGTTTCTGGAGATTCGTCTGTCTTAAGTGCGTACCATTACTTTATCTTCTATACTTCTCAGTGCCTCGAGAAAGCACCCAGCGTAATCAAAGACCCCACACACCCCGGGCATTCTCTCTTCGCCTCCCCTCTCCTATCAGGCAGAAGATACAAAAGCCTGAAAACATGTATCAGCAGGCTCAAGGACAACTTCTACCCCACTGTTTTAAGATGATTCAATAATAATTATGGACTCTTGACCTCCCAATCTATCTTATGGCCTTTGCACCTTATTGTCTAATTAACCATTTACCAATATATTTTATGACCTTCCAGTTGAGACATTTAATTTGATTAAGCCAGTGGGACATGAACTATTCTTCCTGTGAAATTTTTCACAGTATTTATTTAGTAAGTGTGGGTTATTCTTACTGTGCGAGGTAGTAGAGGCATCTCAATATATTTATATAAATATTTTACAAGCTCAAAGTTGAGTTTAGGAGCGTGGGTGTCTGGAGTGTAAGATAGAGGCATTTAAGAACCTCTTTAATAGGCACATGGGTGTGCAGAGAATGGAAGGATATGAACAAGTATGTCTGTGCACAAGTGCAATGAAAAATTTGCAGCAGCGTCACAGGCACATAACATATAAAGAGCATTCACAAGAAAAATATACATTAAACATAAATTATACACATTTTTTTCAAGAAAGGACATAATTAAAACAAAAAAATTGTAGTCCACTCTGTGCAAAGTGATCAAAAGGGTTATAGTGTTGTTAAACTGTAGTGATTAAAGTTATGCTGATTGGTTTACAAACCAAATGGCTGAAGGGAAGTAGCTGTCCTTGAACCTGGTGATGTAGGACTTCAGGCTTCTGTATCTCCTGCCCGATAATAGCTGTGAAACGATGGCATTTGACTGCCCTCACATTTTATCCTGAGATAGATTTGTTTTATTTTATTACACTTTGGGAGGTCAAATGTAAAGGGATGTACTGTATTGATTTACAGTGTTGATGAACAGAGGGATTTCAGGATCCAAGTCCACAAATCCCTGAAAGTGGTAAAGGTGGTGTGTGGCATGCTTGCCTTTATTAGTCAAGGTGCTGATTTCAAGAATCTGAAAATTATGTTGCAGCAGCTTTATACAACTTCGGTTAATATTGCATTGAGTTCTGGTTGATACTGATTGCCTTGTTACAGGAACAATGTGGAGGCTTTGGAGAGGGTGCAGAAGAGGTTCACCAGGATGGTGCCTGGATTCGATGGCAAGGGCATAAGATGAGGTTGGGCAAACTAGAGTTATTATCTCTGGAGAAGCAAAGGTTGAAGCGGGACCTGATAGAAATCTGTAAGGTTGTGAAGGCAACAGTACAGTAGACAGCCGGGATCTTTCTTCCCAGGGTTGAAATGTCTAGTACTAGAGGGCATGCATTTTAGGTGAGGAGGGTAAGCTCCAAGGAGATGCGTGGGGCAAGTTTTTTTTACAGAGTGTGGTAGGTGCCTGGAATGTGCTGCCAGGAGTGGTGAGAGAGACAGATGTGTTTAAGAGGCTGTTCAAAGACACGTGAATGTGCAGAAAATGAAGGCTTATGGACAATGTCTAGGAAGAAAAGACTAGCTTAGTCAGGCATTTAATTACTAACTTAATAGTTCAACACTACATGGTGGACTGATGGACCCATTCCTGTGCTGTACCATTCTGTGCATCAGCATAGAAGATTTCTTTGTAATCTTCCTACTTTTAATGGTCTGCTTCTCATTTGCACAAAGGAACCTTTGTCTGGAGAGTGCATGATTAGTTCTTGTGCTGTACCAATCACCTGACTAACTCCCACTGTTTCCTGGTGAGTGTTTAACCGCTAACACTGGACTGGATTGTTCACCACACTTGGTCTATGCTTCAAAACTTTGAAGTCTGTCCCACATGTTTAACCCTCTAATCATCCTCTTAAAGTCAAAGTCAAGCTTAATTGTTTTCATACAGTATATAAACAGGCCCTTCAGCCTGACTGACCCATGCTGACTCAGATTCCCATTCAAGCTAGTCCCATTTGCCTGCATTTGGCCTGTATCCCTCTAAACCTTTCCTGTACAAGTACCTTTTAAAAGTTGTTAATGTACCTGCCTCAACCACTTTCTCTGGCAGTTTGTTCCACACGGGGACCACCCTCTGGGTGAAAAAGTGGCCCCTCAGGTTCCCATTACATTTCGCCCCACTCGCCTTAAACCTGTTGCCCCTACTTTTGATTCTCCAACCCTGAGAAAAACACTGTGTGAATTCACCCTATCTATGCCCCTCATGATTATACAGCTCTATAAAATCATCCCTCATTCTTCTATGTTCCAATGAATAAAATCCCAACTTGCCCAACCTGTCTGCTTGACTCACTCCCTCGAGTTCTGGCAACATCCTCGTAAATCTCTTCTGCATTCTTTCCAGTTTAATGACACCTTTTCTGTAACAGAGTGGGTATAGTGAATGGATACTGAATTTCTCTTTTGCTAGTGTTTTTTTCAGTCTTTTTCATATTTTCTCATGATACATAAAGGATGCTATTCAGCCCTCTGCAAATGTTCTTCAGTAGACGTCAAGAGGGACCTGATTGCTGCATATAAAGCTATGAGGGCTGCAGACAGTGTAGACTGCAGGAAAACTTGTATCAGAAGTGAGAACACTGGAGGACACAGATTTAGGGGAAGGGATAAGGGGATCTGAGGGGGATTTTCATCACCCACAGTGGTGAGTAGCTGGAAGAGGCTGCCAGAGAGAGAGCTGGTGGGATGTCAGAGGTCCCAGGGAAAGCTCATGGGGTCACAGTGAGAACATGCAATCTCCCCCCTCCCCCCCCCCCCCCCCCCCCCAAGACACGCACGCCACACATTAACAATGTTGGAGGCCAGGATCAAACCTAGGTATCTGGAACTGAGAACAGCGGCTCTTTCTACTCTGCCATCCCATATACAAGGGAACTTTCAACCAACTCCCAGTTCAGGGGAACACCAGTTTCATCTCATTCCCCTTCACGTCTTCACTGGCAGTGGGCTTGGGGAAGGTAAACCTGAGGTCGCGATAGTATTTGTGGTGGCGTATCCAGTGTGGGTGCGGAGGGGTATTACTTTCTTCCAGGCACTCCCCTGCGTAATGCTTCACTTGGGCCTTTACAGGCATGGCTGCCACTTCCATCTTCACCAGTGGGAAGTACGCCATTGATCCTGAGCTGCGTGGTGCTGAGTTCGAACGGCTCACGCAGAACCTAGACGTGCACTTCTGGAAGGCCTTCTGGAACATCACCGAGACCGAGATCCTTGCGGTAAGTTCCTCCATGTCCATCCTGCTCACCGAGTCTGAGGCAACACTCGTGTAAACTCAGGTCAGTCACACAGCATTGAAGTAGGCCCTTCAGCCCGACCTGTCCAAGCGCACCAAGGTACCCACCTAAGCCCGAGTCTGGTTCCTGTCCATGATCTATTGTGATAGATTCATGCTATAAGAGTACAGGCCCTTCAGTCCAACTAGTGTCCAAGATTTCCATCCAAGATCATCCCTTTTTCCCCATATTCCTCTAAACCTTTCCTTTTCACGCACCCACCAATTGTCTTTTAAATGTTGTAATTGTACCTGCCTCCGCCACATCCTCTGGCAGCTCACTCCATGTAGCCACCACTCTCTGGGTGAAAAATTTGCCCCTCAAGTCCCCATTAAATCTTTTCCCGCTCACCTTAATCCTAGGTTTTAGACTCCATCACCATGGAGAGAAAGACTGTGACCATCCATCTTATCTACGGCCATCATGATTTTATAAACCTCCATATGATAACCTCTCTCCTTCTCTCCATGGAACACAGCCCCAGCCTTTCCTATAACTCAAGCCCTCCAATCCCAGTAACGTAATTGTGAATCTTTTCTGCACCTTTTATAGCTTAATGACATCCTTAACCGCGGTAGCATCGCGGTTAGTTCAACGCTATTACAGCTCAGGGCACCTGGAGTTCAGAGTTCAATTCTAGTGATCTATAAGGAGTTTTTACATTCTCCCGTGTGGGATTCCTCCAGGTATTCTGGTTTCCTCCCACAGTCCAAAGGTGTACCAGTTAATAGGTCATTGTAACTTGTCCTGTGATTAGGTGGGTTGCTGGGTGGTACGGCTCGTTAGGCAGAAAGGGCTTGTTCTGTGCTGTATCTCTAAATAAAATATATCCTACCTATAACTGGATGACCAGAACTGCACACAGCATTCCAAGTGCAGTATCACCAATGTCTTGTAACCTGACATTGCAACTCCTGTACTCACTGCCCCGACCAATGAAAGTCAGCAGGCCAAATACTTTCTTCACTATCCTGTCAGTCTGTGTCTCCACATTCAGGGAACCATGTACCTGGGTCCCTCTGTCCTACACCACTCTGTACACAATAAATTCAGTTGATCTTGTGTTAGGAATTAGACCTGGTATTTGGGCGTGTGGCCTATGTATATAGTGTAGTGTATATCAATTGCTGAATGTATTGCCAGCTACTTATTCTCTATGTTCCTTGTAATTTTCTGCCCAACAGTCATTGGTGACCCTCACGTCCACTACTGTACGCGTGAACAAGATTCTCTCCATCCCACCCAACCACCTTGAGTTGCCTCTACTGGTGGACCCTAACCTGATGGTGACGATTACACCTCCTGTGGCTCACTCTGGACCAGGACCTGTGCAGATGAGGCTCATTTCCTACGAGCTACGAGAAGGACAGGTACTGCATCTTAGGTGCTGATCTGAGCATGTGTGGAGTATCCTGAACAGTTTTGGGCCCCAAGTCTAAGGAAGAATGTGCTGGCATTGGAGAGGGTCCAGAGGAGGTTTATGAATCTGATCCAAGGGAATGAAAGGGTTAATGTGTTGGGACCATTTGATGGCTCAGGGTCTGTACTCACTGGAGTTTAGAAGAATGAGGGGGGATCTCACTGAAATCTATCGAATATTGAAAGGCCTGGACAGAGTGGATGTGGAGAGGATGTTTCCAGTTCTAAGGGAGTTTAGGACTAAGGGGCACAGCCTCAGAATAAAGAGATGTTGCTTTAGAATATAGAAAAAGAGAAATTTCTTTAGCTATAGGGTGGTGAATCTGTGGAGTTTATTGCCATAGATGGCTGTGAAGGCCAAATCATTTGCTATATTTAAAGTAGAGGTTGGTAAGTTCTTAATTAGCAGTTCACCAAAAGTTATAAGAGAAAGCACAAGAGTGGGATTGAGAAGGAAAATTAAATCAGCCAGGAACGAATGACAAAGCAACTCAGCCAGACAAATGGCTTAATTCTGCACCCTTGTCTTATGGTACTTTCTGCTTGTGGACACCTAACCTTGAATGTAAAGCTGGTAAGAAGCAAAAGGAGGCCTGTGGTCAGTGGTGTGCTGCAGGGATCGGTGTTGCTTCCACTCTTATTTGTCCTGCATATTAACAATTTAAAGAAAGTAAAAACACTGGCACACCTTCCTTGTGAGTGCATCTGTGTGCTAGGCCCATGACAGGTCACTGAAATGTTAACGCTCAGGGATTTAAAGCTGCTGACTCTCTCCACCACCAATCCCACAAAGTAAACTGATGCATGTTTGTCCTCCTTCCCCTTCCTGAAGTCAACCATCAGTCCTTTAGTTTTACTGACCAAAATACCACAGGTCATGCTTGAATGGTAGTGTGGTCACGTCCTTCCATTGTGTGGGGACTGATTCAGAGAGCGGACTGGAGTGTGAACCGGTGACATTTTGGAGTACCATAGCAGGGGACCAAGGAGGCCTGCAGTACCATGTACCACCACCAGGTGTCGCACACCTGGAGGCCAAACACTTCCTTCACCTTCCTGTCAGCCTGTGTCTCCTCAAGAGTCCTGCCAAAGGGTCTTGACCTGAAATGTCAACTGTACTTTTTTGTTCTAAAGATGCTGCCTGGCCTGCTGAGTTCCTCCAGCATTTTGTGTGCATTGCTTGGATTTCCAGCATCTGCAGATTTTCTGTTGTTTGGCATGGACTCAAATAACTACAGTCTCCATCCTGCACAAGAGATCCAAGATTATTTAATGTTATTTCCAGTACACGAGTAAAGGAGCACAAACTATTTGTTTCTCGGATCCAATGCTGTACACAAAAAGCACCATAAGATAAAGAATACAATAATAATTTTAAAAAGATTAATTGTAGTTCATAAAGTGATGCCAGGCACATAGGTGACTGACAGGAAGTTATAAAGTCAGACATCCCACCTCTCCTGGAAGTTCCAGGAGTCTCCCACATATTGATAGCGGCTCCCTGATGCCTGCAAATTATATACAGTATCCCGGACATAGATTTTTTTTGAGAGTGAGCGAGTGAAAGGGAGAGAACAGACAGAGAGAGCGAGTGACAGACGTAGCGAGAGAGTGACAGAGAGAGCATCCTGATTGGTCTCTCTTTGTGCTAAGTAGACCTATCAGCTTTCTCTGTGGGCGGGCTTTACAGTCGACCTCTCTCTCTCTTTCATTGTCCATCAGTTCAGTTTAGTGTCCTGCAGCACCATGGCAGAGTATTCCAAAAAAAGAAAATATAAAACGTACTTTACCCCAGACTACACTAAAGTGTACCCCTGCCTAATAGAGGTCAAATATAATGACAGTGTTGCTCGCTGCACTGTTTGCAACAGTGACTTTTTTATTGCTCATGGTGGGTTAAATGACTGTAAAAGACATGTTGAGGTGAGTTTAACAGGTGTTATTCATTCATTAGCATCGCTAACAGTATTTAAACTAGCTGGCTAGCTGCTAAGGAGCTACTCTATTGATGTCCTACGTGATGAGGCCAAACTCCCTGTAGACTTGCTTAAAGTTGTAATAGAATTTAAAAAAACAACCCCATGATAATATGCTATAACTTAATTGTGAATCTTGTGAATCTGATGTCTTGCAAAATTAACAAATTCATTGACACAGACTGCTGTGAGGTTGAGACTTCCGGCAAAATGCTCAAATCTGCCAAGCAAGCCACGTCACAGTACAAGGAAAGTTTGCAAAAGAAACAGAAAAGCTATTTGCATTAGCATTTAGCTATTAGCATTGAGACTGCCAACAAAATACTCAACAAGGAATATGTGTGTGTGTGTGTGTGTGTGTGTGTGTGTGTGTGTGTGTGTGTGTGTGTGTGTGTGTGTGTGTGTGTGTGTGTGTGTGTGTGTGTGTGTGTGTGTGTGTTGAATGCTTTGGAGGTTTTCTTTAACCCCATAAAAAAACAAGTAGACAGCAAGTTTAATCAAGTATTTTCATAGCCAAACAAGGGGGGGAAGAGGCGGAGGGGAAGTTTTAAAACCCAATATCCATAGCAAAAGGTTGGAATATCGTGAGCATTTTTAAAAATGGAGGTTGATAGGTTCTTGATTAGTTAAAGATGGCAGAAGGTCTGGGAAGATAGCAGGAGAATGGGGTTGAGAAGGAAAATAAATCAGCCATGATGGATTGGTGGAGCTGAATAGCCTAATTCTGCTCCTATGTCTGATCGACTCAGGTTAACTCTTCTATGCAACAAGAGCTCAGGACTTCACGAAGGGAGCGGGGCAACAAGCAGGTGATGACATTCGAAGGAGTTTGGAGGGCTACCTTAAAGGAAATAACCCGAAGGTCCTGGGGAAAGAGCTGGATGTGGGATGGGTCATTGTGCCAGCAGGAAGCAGCATCTCTCCTCACCACACTAACGATCCTCATCTTTCTTTCACCGGCACCAGGAGAGCGATGAGCTCAACTGCTTCTGCAAGCCAGAGGCACAAAACCACCTCGACAAGCGGCTGAAGAGCAAGGTGGAGCCGCGGTCCAGGTTCCTGATCGTCCATTTCCACGGTGGAGGGTTTGTGGCTCAAACATCCAAATCACACGAGGTAAGAACAATAAGATGAGAAATAGGAGCAGGTGTACACCATCTGGCCCGGTATGTCTATTTGTCTGCGTGGATTTTGCGCATTCTCCCTGTGACCCTGTGGGCTTCCCCCAGGAGCTCCAGTTCACTTCCACATCATAACAGCATGCTGGGTGCGTGGGTTGATCGGCTGTTGCCATTAGTATGTGATGAGGAGGTATATCCTGGAGAGGTTGTGGGTAGAAATGGAGAGGAAGGTCAGGAAGATCAGATTGCAGGGAGTATTAATGGGGTTCAGATTGTTCTGTGTAACAACGGAAATCAATGGACCAAATGGCATATAAGGGAACGTAAGAAACAGGAGCAAGAGCCAGCCGTGTGTTCTGTCAAGGCTCGACCTATCACTCTTTCCCTCAGAACCCCTTAATTCCCCTGCTATGCAAGAATCTATCTCACTTTGTTGTGGGGGTTTGGGGGGGACATGACACCATGGGTGACACAACGTGTCAAGCAGCATCTTTGTTGGCTGGGAGAAAAGACAATTGACAGTTTGATTGTTGACCTTTCATCTGGCCTGAAAAGGGGGAAGGGGGTAAGGGCCAAGAAATGGGAGGTGATGGGTGGCTACAGGTGAGGTGGGATGATAGATGGATGGAGGAGAGGATAGAGTGGAAAGAGCAACTGAGCCATATTTGAGGATTTGCTGTTTGGGAAGTGAAATGTGAAGGGACTGTACACAGTTAATGGCAAGGTCATTAACAGCATTGTTGTACAGAGGGATTTTGGAATCCAAGTCTAGAGAAAGTGGCTGCACAAATCTATAAGGTGGTAAACATGGCGTGCTTGCCTTTATTAATCAAGGCATTGAGTTCAAGAGTTGCAAAGTTACATTTCAGCTTTATAAACCTCTAGATAGGACTTATCCGGGCCAGTGCATTAACTTCGGGTCATCCCATGCGGGAAGGGTGTGGAGGTTTCGAACAGGGCGCAGAAGAACCTCAATGGGATGCTCCTTCGATTACAGGGCATGAGCTTTCAGGAGAGGTTGGACAAACTTGGGTTGTTTTCTCTGCAGCAGCAGAGATTTATAGAATTAAGAGAGGCACAAGATAGAGTATAAAGCTGCTATAGTTTTGGAACATTTAGAAAGACATGGATTTAGAAAGACAAAAAGACATGGATTTAAGCAGGGAGAGGGCTAATTCAAGGGAGGAACTTGGGGCAAGTTTTTTTTTACAAGGATTGGTGGGAGCTGGAATGTGCT
Source organism: Hemitrygon akajei (assembly GCF_048418815.1). NCBI lineage: Eukaryota > Metazoa > Chordata > Chondrichthyes > Myliobatiformes > Dasyatidae > Hemitrygon > Hemitrygon akajei. The sequence goes on along the minus strand of NC_133124.1, from coordinate 183,892,751 downwards.
GCCAGGGATGGTGGTAGGAGACAAATATAATAGAAGCTTTTAAGAAGCATATATCGGCACATGAATGTGCAAATAATGGAGGGATATGGACCATATTCAGGGAAAAGGGTTAGTTTAGTTGGGCATTTGATTACTATAGTTAGCTCAGCACACATGTTCAAAGGGCCTGTTCCTGTGTTGAATTGTTCTGTGTTCTACGTTCCAGTGGTGGTGATAAGCGGAAGGAACAAGATGGTGGAATCTGACGGGAGAGGAAGGTGGAATAGGGAACCAAGTAAGAGAGGTGGGAAGGGCAGATGGGAACAATAGAAGGAAGGATCCCAGGGGAAGGGGTGTGCGGGCGATGGGTAGATGAAGTGCAAGGAGGAGGGAAAGGAAATCATCTGATGGGACTGGGGTATGGGTGTAGGAGGAATTAGCTAGATCATGAGGAGAGTAAAAAGGCAGGGAGTGGAGCCATAGGTTGCCTGCAACTGGTGAATTTGATGCTTGTGCCATTATGTTGTACCCTAACAAAATCAAAGTCAAGTTTATTACCATCTGCACAAGTCCATGTATGCACAGGTGTATTGCAGACCTTACTATAGCAGCATTACAGACACAACATTCACAAGAAAAACATAAATTATACAAGAAAGAATACAATTAGAACAAAAATAGTCAATTTTGTGGAAGGTAATCAAACTGGTTCTAGTGTTGCTATATTGAGGCAGTGATTAGGGTTGCCTCAGTTGGTTCAAGAATCGAATGGTTGAAGGGAAGTAGCTGTTCCTGTATGTGGTGGTGTGGGACTTCAGGCTTCTTACCTCCTGCTTGATGTGAGCTGAGAGAAGATGACTTGGTGGGGATTGTGAATGATGAATGTTCCCTTAATGGGGCAGTCCCTACCCATGGGTGGGTAGGGATGTGCCCATGGTGTATCCAGGCTGAGTCCATTACTCTCTGCAGCTTCTTCCATTCCTGCACATTTCAATTGCTGTAACACTTAAACAGGACATATGTTGTTAGAGTGTTCACCTCCTCACTGTCCCATTACTTATTTCTGTGTCAGGCACAGAGCGAAGCTCCCTCCACACTGTCCCATCACACACTCCCAGGGTCAGACACAGAGCGAAGCTCCCTCTACACTGTCCCATCAGAAACTCCCGGGGTCAGACACAGAGTGAAGCTCCCTCCACACCGTCCCATCACACACTTCCGGGTTCAGACACAGAGTGAAGCTCCCTCCACACCGTCCCATCACACACTCCCGGGGTCAGACACAGAGTGAAGCTCCCTCCACACCGTCCCATCACACACTCCCGGGCTCAGACAGAGCGAAGCTCCCTCCACACCGTCCCATCACACACTCCCAGGGTCAGACACAGAGTGAAGCTCCCTCCACACCATCCCATCACACACTTCCGGGTTCAGACACAGAGTGAAGCTCCCTCCACACTGTCCCATCACACACTTCCGGGGTCAGACACAGAGTGAAGCTCCCTCCACACTGTCCCATTACACACTCTTGGGATAGAGAACTACTTTTCCCACCACAGTCCTAGGTAGCACATGATCATGATCTCTCGGCATCTCTCTCTCATCCCCTCGCCTCCCCCGTACTTAAAGCTGACACTTGAAGATAGGACCTGCTCTATCATGTCTGTGTATCTGCTTCCCACTCTGTCCTCTCCTCCGTCAATGTGGAACACCCTGTGCCCTCCCTTCCATGTGATCCTGGCATCCCACACTGCTGACCCCATCTACGTTTGTGTTGTTTCAGCCTTACCTGAGGAGCTGGTCCCACGAGTTGGCCTCACCGATTCTGTCCATCGATTACTCCCTGGCACCCGAAGCCCCCTTCCCTCGGGCCCTCGAGGACTGCTTTTTCGCCTACTGCTGGGCAGTGAAAAACTGCCATTTGTTGGGTAGGTACTCCAAAGCACATCCAGCACAGGGCCATACAGTGAGGCAGAACGCAGCGTGCTGGCTGTGCATCTGCTTGATCAGACACAGAGTGAAGCTCCCTCCACACCATCCCAACACACACTCCTGGGGTCAGACACAGAGTGAGGCTCCCTCCACACTGAGTGAAGATCCATCTGCATCATCCCATCACACACTCCCAGGGTCAGACAGAGTGAAACTCCCTCCACACTGTCCCATCACACACTCCCAGGGTCAGACAGAGTGAAACTCCCTCCACACTGTCCCATCACACACTCCCGGGGTCAGACAAAGAGTGAAACTCCCTCTTCATCGTCTCATCACACAGTCTCGGTCAGACACAGAGTGAAGATCCCTCCACACCGTCCCGTCACACACTCCCGTGGTCAGACACAGAGTGAAGCTCCCTCCACACCATCCCAACACACACTCCTGGGGTCGGACACAGAGTGAAGCTCCCTCCACACTGTCCCATTACACACTCCCAGGGTCAGGCACTGAGTGAATCTCCCTCCACACTGTCCCATCACACACTCCCGGGGTCAGACACAGAGTGAAGCTCCCTCCACACTGTCCCATCACACACTCCCAGGGTCAGACACAGAGTGAAGCTCCCTCCACTCCGTCCCATCACACATTTCCAGGGTCAGACACAGAGTGAAGCTTTTTTCACACTGTCCCATCACACACTCCTGGGGTGAGAAATCAAGTAAAACTTCCTCCACACTGTCCCACTACATACTCCCAGGACATGACTTTGGAAGAATGTTTGAAGGATCACAGAGGAGGGGATGTTTGCAGGCTGCAGGAAAGTGGGACAGACCTGGGGCAAGTCAGCCACAGCAGGACAGGATAAGTGGCCAAACTGTGACCAGGGCCTCACTGATGACCTTGTTTACGAGACATGGCTATCTTCAGCATTTCTTCTCCATTGCAGAGCTGAAGGAGATCATTGAGGTCACCCTGGGGTGAGTCGTCTGTCCCCTCCGCTGACAGTCTCCCGTGAATTGGATCAGTAGTGCTACGTAGATATGTACACACTTTCTCTCTCATACACACAGTGTTCTACAGTACAGTATGAGCCCTTCAGCCCAAGATCAATGTAATGCTTCTTTATATTACATGTATCACACATAAACTCAGTGCCAAAGCTCAGATTTGAACCCAGGTCTATGGGGCAGGAAGCTAGCGTCTATCCACTGTAACTTATTGGTGTCTCTGTGCAAACAGCCCAGCCATGCCGTAACTTGTTCTCTGAGCTCCCAACGCCACCCCCAACTTCTCACAGACTGACTCCCCCTGCCTCAGTTACCTCACCCTACTCTCCTCACAGACAGACTCCCCCTGCCTCAGTTATCTCACCCTACTCTCCTCACAGACAGACTCCTCCTGCCTCAGTTACCTCACCCTACTCTCCTCACAGACAGACTCCCCCTGCCTCAGTTATCTCACCCTACTCTCCTCACAGACAGACTCCTCCTGCCTCAGTTACCTCACCCTACTCTCCTCACAGACTGAATCTCCCTGCCTCAGTTACCTCACCCTACTCTCCTCACAGACTGAATCTCCCTGCCTCAGTTACCTCACCTTACTCTCCTCACAGACTGAATCTCCCTGCCTCAGTTACCTCACCCTACTCTCCTCACAAACTGAATCTCCCTGCCTCAGTTACCTCACCTTACTCTCCTCACAGACTGACTCCCCCTGCCTCAGTTACCTCACCCTCCTCTCCTCACAAACTGAATCTCCCTGCCTCAGTTACCTCGCCCTCCTCTCCTCACAGACTGACTCCCCCTGCCTCAGTTACCTCACCCTGCTCTCCTCACAGACTGACTCCCCCTGCCTCAGTTACCTCACCCTACTCTCCTCACAAACTGAATCTCCCTGCCTCAGTTACCTCGCCCTCCTCTCCTCACAGACTGACTCCCCCTGCCTCAGTTATCTCACCCTACTCTCCTCACAGTCTGATTCCCCCTGCCTCAGTTACCTCACCCTACTCTCCTCACAGACTGAATCTCCCTGCCTCAGTTACCTCACCCTACTCTCCTCACAGACTGAATCTCCCTGCCTCAGTTACCTCGCCCTCCTCTCCTCACAGACTGACTCCCCATGCCTCAGTTACCTCACCCTACTGTCCTCACAGACTGACTCCTCCTGCCTCAGTTACCTCACCCTCCTGTCCTCACAGACTGAATCTCCCTGCCTCAGTTACCTCACCCTCCTCTCCTCCCCCTCAGGCTCGACGGGAGAACGGATCTGCCTGGCAGGTGACAGCGCAGGCGGGAATCTCTGCATCACCGTCTGCATGCAGGCTGCTTCCTACGGCATCCGACTGCCGGACGGCATTATGGCTGCCTACCCAGCCACCCTGCTCCAGGCCACTGCCTCGCCGTCCCGTCTCCTCACCTTCATCGACCCACTGCTGCCGCTCAGCGTCCTCTCCAAGTGCCTCAGTGCCTACGCAGGTAAGACCTGGGGGGTGCGTTGGGGTAAGAGCTGCCTGCGGTGGTGGGTTTGCAAGAAGATTCACTGTGGGGAGAGTAAGAGGCTTGCCAGCACACTACCTGGGTTAGAGGGGTTGAGTTGCGGCGGGGGGGGGGGGGGGGGGCGTTGGAGAGACTTCGCCATCATTCGGAGCACTGAGTATAAGCCACAACATATGGAGCAACACACAGAAAATGCCGGAGGAACTCAACAGGTCAGCCAGCATCTATAGATGGGAATAGAGAGTTGACATCTCAGGCCAAGATTCTTCATCAAGACTGGAAAAGAAAGGGGCAGAAGCCAGAATTAGAAGGTGGTGGGGGTGGGGGAAGGGTAGGAAAGAGTTCAAGCTGGCAGATGATAGGGGGAAGGTGGGTGGTGGGATAAGCTGAGAGGTGATAGAGAACAGACATGGACCATGGACACATTGCGGTGAGGGTCACGGAGAGGATTGTGCTAGTACGTGAAGTGGGATCAGCATAGGTGGGCGTAGGGTTTGACGTAGATGGGTTGGGCTGAAGGCCCTCTCTCTGTGCTGTCCCGGTTGGGTAAGGAGAAAGCGCAGGGTGTCACTGGTATTGGGTGAATCTCCCTTGTACCTATTCACCAAGCTCAGTCCACTCTCCTTCACAGGTCTGGAGCCAGCAGCCAACTCCTCGTCCTCATCCTCCTGCAATTCGTGCACCCCGGAGAAGGCAGACCCCTTCAGGGCAGTACGCAACGACACAACCCTGATCCTGAGGGAGATACGGCTGGGGGCATCAGCCTGGATCAACTCCCTGCTCGAGACCCACAAGGTGGGCGGCAGACCTGGTGAGTGCTAACAGTTCCTCACCTCCTAAATTTTCCCCTCACTAGGAGCCCCTCTCCATCGAGAACTGTATGCCATGTTCCCAGGAATCTCTTCCACACCCCTCTCCAAGCTCCTTCCTGATTCCTGAAAACCAACCCTCCCAACATAATCGCCGCTCTCCCTTTTTTTGCCAGTAACTCAAGCTCATCCCTGGACACTTCTTCATTCCAGGAGTGCTCCTGGAAAGCCCCTTCTCCCCTCCATGTACACAGAATCCACCCCATCCCCTTGACAAGCATCACTCCCAGAATTAACTTCCCCCAACCTTCTTGTCGTCAGGATTCCCTCCATCTCAGGATTTCACTACCTCTTCCATCCTAATGTCCAAGCTCATTCCAGACAGTTCCCAAACTTTGAATCCCATCATCCCAAATCTCATCCTTGGTGAAGCATCTCACCTCAGCTCAACCTTGCCCACCATCTCTCCTACTTCCTAACACCTACACCTAACGGCCCACTCCTCTCCCACACTGTAACCTGCACCATCCTGAAAAACTCCTGAGATCCCAGGGTGCCTCGACCACCCCTTCTCCTCACCTCCCTGGTGTCCGTATCGGTAGCAGAGCAAAAACATTCACCAGGTCAGTCAGCTTCAGTGGAGAGGGAATCATTTGCGGGTTGACCACCTTCAGGCAAAAGCCACCTCCCTGCCGCGCTGCCACCATTTCCCCAATTCATGAACATCTTACCAGCAGGCTGAGTCTCACACCTGCCAACTGCTGCAACAAAAAAACAATAAAAAGCTGCAGATGCTGAGAAGTCTGAAAGAAAGTAAGAGTTAATTGTTTACCTCTCCACAGATGCTGACTGACATGTCGAGTATTTTCTTTTGTTTTTTTTCTTGTTACAATTTTTTTTTTTAATATTTTTCATTAATTAAGTTTGACCTCAGAATTTCAATGCCCTAGGTGTTTTCTGTGTACGAGTGAGGAATGGGGAGGTTACAGTGGTGCAGTGGTTAAGCTACTGGACCAGTAATCCAGGGAGCTTAACTCTGCTGCAGGGGACCTGAGTTCAAATCTTGAAAAGGGAGCAGAAGGGTTTAAATGACATTAGTGGGGATAATGTAACTGATGCAGAATGTGGTTAAAACCCATTCAATGGGCAAAGAACTCGCTCTCCACATTGGCCCATATATTGCTATAGATTCCACCACTACCTACAGACATTTGTAGGTGTGTACATGCAGAATATGGGTGCATGCAACACACATAAATTGCTAGAGGGACTCAATAGATCAGACAGCATCTGTGATGGGAAATTAGCAGTCGACATTTTGGGCTAAGACTCTTCATCAGGACCAACTAAATATCAACTGCATGAGTGACGTGTCTATCTGTGCTCATGTTTGTCCATGTGTCTGTGAATCTATGCATGCATTGTGCACGTGTGTCGAGGATGTGTTGCTGGGGAGGTGGGGTGACGGTGTGAAGGGAAGGTTTAGGTGGACTAGAGACGGTAGGGTGTTGCAGGTCTTGTGGGGGGGGTCAAGAGAAAGGCTGAGTCGCTCCCTGGGACTTCCCCCAGAAACAGTGCAAACTGAAGATTGGGGCAAAGGGTTTGGCAGCCGACACCTACCTCCCTGTCCAACACAGTCCCACCCGAACCTTGTCCTGTCTCTGTGCCCCTCTCCGTCTGCCACTGAGCTCTGTCTTGTCTCTCCAGTGGCGCTGCAGTGGTGGGCTTGCCTCAGGCGACCTCTGAACCTCTTGGTACTTCTGCTACGTCTCAAGAGGCCTGTGGTATCTAACTGTCTAGCTTCTGGTAGGAGCCTCTTAGTCTCTGTCTCTGTCTCTCCCTCTCTGCCGTAACCTGCACTGACTGATCTCTGTCCCCTTGCCTGTGTCCCTGCTTGCCTCCTTGTCCGTTCTCCTGACCCTTGAGTCTCGTGCCATTACACCTTGGTACAGCCCAGACAATTTCCTTGCACGGTCCCCCGCCTCCCCTTTGAACCTACCGCATGCTAGGCAGCAGAATCAGAGCCACGTTTATTATCGCTGATGTATGTTATGGAATTTGTTGTTTTTCAGCAGCAGTACAATGCAAGACACAAAAAAATTACTATAAGTTACAATAAGAAATATTTTTTAAAAATCTGTTTCTTAAAATAGTGAGGTAGTGTTCATGGACTGCTCAGAAATCTGATAATGGAGTGGAAGAAGTTGTCCTAAAATGTGTGTTGAATGAGCTTCTGTATCTCCTTTCTGATGGTAGTACTTTAGCGGGAAGAGCAGGGGCATTTCAACCAGTTCAACCCAATGCCCTCCCATCACCCTGGCTTCTGTAGTTCAATGTTGGGCCAAGTTCAGAGATTTTTTTTCGGGAAATGTTGGGAAGTTCTCTTATGGAATTCACAAATCACCATCCAACAATCCCAGTTACAGAGTAAGGTTTGTTCTCACAGAACCCTCTGGCACCCAGCACTCTGTGTTTAAAACAAAATCTTACTCCATACGTCTCCTTTGAACTTGCACCTCTCACCTTAAATGCATGCCCTCTCAAATTTAGACATTTTGACTGTGGGAAAAAGATACTGGCAACTACACTATCTATGCCTCTCATAATCTACCATGTCTCCCTTCAGCCTCACCAGTCAAGATTGCTGCTTATGTAGTATGCTCTCTAATCCAGGGAGCATCCTGATGAACCTCTTCTGCACCCTCTGCCCCCACAGCCATACTGTAATGGGCTGAGCAGGTCTTGTTGTTCAGTTGTTAAGTCGAGTCCAACTCTTTGTGACTTCCTGCACACTAAGCCTTCTTGTTGGAAACTGCCTCTCTAAGATCCCGAAAAGGTCATACGCATTGTCTGAGTTATATTATCTATCTATCATAGCCTCTGTCATCCTCTGCTTCTTTACCTTCTACTCAACCTAACATGAGAGTCTCCTCCAAGGAATCCTGTCTTCTCATGATGTGGCCAAAATATTTGAGCTTTTGTCTCATAATCAAGCCCCCTAGTGAGCAGTCTGGCTGAATTTCTTCAAGGATTGACTTGTTGGATCTTCTTGCTATCCAATGAACTCTTAACACTTTCCTCCCGCATCCAAGTTCAAAGGCATTGATTTTTTTGTATTCAGCCTTACTAATAGTCCAGCTCTCACAGCCATACATCACAACTGGAAATACCATAGACTTGACTATATGAATCCTCGTAGACAATGTTATGTCTCTGCTCTTCAGTATTTTATCTAAATTTGCCATTGCTGCCCTCCCCAGAAGTAGGTGCCTTATAATTTCATGGCTGCAGTTACCAAAAATTACCAGCTGCCTATTCTATGCTTCTCATAATCTTACAGACTTCCATCGGGTCTTCCCTCAAAACCTCTACTGGACAAATAAGTAAATACATAAATGCAAATTTTATTTTTATTTTTAACTCATATTTCCTGACACAGATAAAGATGTCATGGCTTTATGTTGCAGGAAGTTGCAATACAGGCAGCTTCATGGTGTGGGGAATTGCAATACAGGCAGCTTCATGGTGTGGGGAATTGCAATACAGGCAGCTTCATGGTGTGGGGAATTGCAATACAGACTCCTTTCTAGAGGTGACCCTTCCTAGGACACAAGAATGAACTGTAATTAGGATTATTAAAATATCACTCTAGATGTAGTAATCACTGGTCTCTACAGTAGTTGTAATGACAACAACAGACTACCTCAGAATCACAGATCGTCCTATAAGACAGTAGCAGAAATAGCCACTTGCCCCATTGAGTCTGCCCCACCATTCCATCATTGCTAATTTATTATCCCACTTAACCTATTTCTCCTGCCTTTTCCCCGTAACCTTTGACACCTTTATTAATCAAGAACCTATCAACCTTCGCTTAAAATATACTCAATGACTCGGTCTCCATAGCTGTCTGTCCCAATGAATTCTACACACTCACCACCCTCTGGCTGAAGAAATTCCTCCATCTCTGTTCTAAAGGGACATCCTTCTTTTCTGAAGCTGTGCCAGATACAAGCCTTCCAGCCCACTTCGTTCATGCTGACCATCAACATTCAACACTCAGTCTGTGTCCTTCTCTGTACCTCAGCCATTCATTCAAGTGCTCTTCGGTGTTGTCAAATTCTCTGCCTCCAGCCCATCTTCAGGCAGTGTGCATCAGGTTCCAATCTCCCTCTCAGGAAAATGATCCCCCTCAACTTCCCTCTAAATCTCTCGCCCCTCACTCCAAACCCACAGTATGACGCTCTGTGCCTGTGATACTGCCGTAAGTTTTTCATCGCACCTGTACACACGTGGACTACTGCATCTGACAATAAACCTGCCTTTGATTTTGACATTGGTGAGTGCAGTTCTGGTGTCCCCATTACAGAAAAGATGTGGACTTCTAAGAGGGTGCAGAGAGATTCACCAGGATGCTACCTGGATTAGAGGATATGAGCTATAAAAGCAGGTTGGGCAAACAGCGGAGGGAGACCGGATAGAAGTATATAAAATTTTTGGAGGCGTAGATAGAGTAGATTGTCAGAAACTTTTTTCCTAGGGTAGAAATATCAAATACTAGAGGCGATGAGTTTAAGGTGAGAGGGAGAAAATTTAAAGGAGATGTGTAGGGGAAAAGTTTTTTCTTAACAGAGATGCCCGCAACAGGCTGCTAAGGATGGTGGTGGAAGCAGATATCTTAGTGGTTTGTAAGAGGCTTTTAAACAGGCATGTGAGCATGTGCAGGCAGAAGGGATTTGGTTTAATTCAGCAATGTGTTTGGCACAGACATTGTGGGCTGAAGGGCGTGTTCTTGCCCTGTACTGTTTTATGTTCCATGTAAACCTACTCTAATTTTAGACTTCTGTACTATGGGGAAAAGTCTCCTGTATCTTAAATATTTCTAAACTAAATCTTTATTTGCTTTCATGTAATCTTGAACTGCAGCATTTCAGCACCACTCAGGCCATGCTCTCTCCTCACCACTGCCTCAGGAAAGAGGTACTGGAGCCTCAGGACTCACACCACCAGGTTCAGTAACATTTATGAGGAGTGTTTGATAAATTCGTGGCCTAAGGTAGAAGGAGTCAATTTTAGAAAACCTAGTACATTTATTTTTCAACATAGTCCCCTCCTACATTTGTACACTTAGTCCAGCGGTCATGGAGCATACGGATCTTGGACCTCCAGAAAGTGTCCACAGCAGGGGTGATTGATAAGTTTGTAGTCTAAGGTAGAAGGAGATGAGTTATACAGCTCTTGTCACATGCACATGCAGTTCAGCTCTTTGAGTGATTATGCAGAAAGTTTGAAGTTAATAAGTCATCGGGGTGATTGATAAGTTCGTGGCCTAAGGTAGACGTTTCTGCTGCTGTATCTTTGGTATTCTGGTTGTGTATGCTGAAAGTGACAGAGGCTGAGAGGAGAACTACAAGTTTATGAGAGAAATAGACAGAGTTGACAGCTGGAATCTCTTTTTCCCCAGACTGAAATGTTAAATACCAGAGGACATGTGTTTAAGGTGAGAGGGGGCAAGTTCAAAAGAGATTCGTGGAGCAAGATTTTTTTCTTAACACAGAGAGTGGTGGTTGCCTGGAATGTGCTGTCAGGGTTGGAGTGGAGGCAGATACCATAGAGGTGTTTTAGGAAGTTCTTAGATAGGTATGTGAATGTGCAGAGAATAGAGGGATATGGACATTGTGTAAAGATTAGTTAGCTGTTTAATTACTTTTTTAATTAGTTTGATGCAACATGGTGGGCCAAAAGGTCTGATCCTGTGCTGTATAGCCTTCTTGACCATCACACATTGAAGACGTGCTGCATGGAAGGAACTGTCAAGCCCATGATTTATCAGTGAGAAAAGAGGTAGTTTCCTAGCTGTGCCTCTGAGGGTTTCATCGTCAATATCCCGCCAGAGATCTCTGCCCTTCCAGACCTTGCTAAAATACCAGCTTGCGGGATCCTACTGTGTGCAATCTGGCTGCCGGGTCTACCCCCTCCACCCTCCCCTCACACATCGCGTTTTGGCTGCAGGGCAGAGGGAGGGGTTGTTCCAAGAAAACGGAGCCTGCTTCCTTGGTGCCCCCCCCCCCCCCCCACTTACCTCAGGGCCCGTGGTTGATGGAAAGGGAATGGGGTCTGTACATCCATGATTCATTCTGTAACTGAGGTATTTGTCTTGTCTTGCAACCACTCCCCCCATCTCCCTCTTTTACCCTGATGATCTTTCTCTGCCCCCACTCCCAGCAGACGCACTGAGGAAGAGCTGTTCTGAGGCTGCACTCAGCAGACCGTGCACCAGTGGCTCCTCGCTGGACTCCCAGCATGACTACGTGATGAGCAGGACCTGCGAGGAGGAGTCCAGCCCCTCCTCCAGCGAGGGGGAGCTGGCAGCCGGAGTGGTCAACGGCACGAGCGGGGCAAGGCCAAGCCTCAAGTTGGGTGCTGAGGACAAGGAGGAGGAGGAGTGGACCACCGGGGCATGCAAGTTCCCCGAGGGGTTCCAGCCTCTACGCAGTGGCTCAGGGAACATTGAGTTGCGTACATCTGCCATTGAGAGCAACCCCTTCATGTCCCCTCTGCTGGCCCCTGACCACATGTTGAAGGGACTACCACCTGTACACATCGTGGTGAGTGACACAGCAACGACACAGTGTTACAGTCACAGGGATGCAATATCACAATGACTCACAGGGATACAATGTCACAATGACAGCATTACAGACTCACAGGAATACAGTGTCACAATGACAGTTATAGACACAGGGAAACACTGTTACAGACTTATAGAGATAAAGTGTCACAACAGCACAATTATAGACTCACAGGGATACAGTGTCACAACAACACAGCATTATTACAGTTACAAGGACATAATACAGAGTCATAGGAAAACAGTGTCACAGCAATACACTGTTACAGTCACAGCTACACAGTGTTACAGTAGCAAAACAGTTAGCACAATGCTATTACAGTTCTGAGCATCAGAGTTTGGACTTCATTTCCGACATCATCTGTCAAGAGCCTCTGTATGTCCACACCGTGAAATTAGCGGGTTCCCTCCCACTGTGCAAAGACATACTGGTTAGTAGGTTAATTGGCCATTATAAATTTACCTGTTGATTATGATAGTGTTAAACTTGGGCGGCACAGCTCGAAGGGCCATAAGAGTGTTTTCTGTGCTGTATCTCAATAAATAAATAAGTTACAGGCACAGGGACAGTGTAACAGTCGGAAGGTCACAGGATTACAGAGCAACAGTATCGTACAGTCACGGGCACATAGTCACAGTTACACAAGTTTACAGAGACACCTCGAGTATTATATGACAACACAGAAACAGGCCCTTTGGCCCACAATGTCTGTGCCAAACATGATGCCAAATAAAACCAAGTCACTTCTGCCTCCTTATCCCTCCATTGTCTGTCTAAGAGTCTCTTAAATGCCTGTATCATATCTAACACCACCACCCTTGACAGTGCATTCCAGGCAGCCACCACTCTTGGGTTTAAAACAAATCTTACCTTTCAGTTTTCCGTCTCTTAGCATTGGGCATTTCTCTTTTTAATTGGGATACAGCACAGAATAGGTCTCTCCGGCCCTTCGAGGTACACTGCCCAGCAATCCTCCGATTTAACCCTCACCTAATTACAGGAAAATTTACAATGGCCAATTAATCTGCCAACCAGTGCGTCTTTGGACTGTGGGAGGAAACCAGAGCACCCAGAGGAAACCCATGGGAGAACGTACAAACTCCTTACAGTCAGTGGCTGGGCTGCCTAAAAGACAGCTGTTCACTCTATCTATGCCTCTCATGAATTTATAAACTTCCATCAGGTCTCCCCCAGTCTCCACCGCTCCAGAGAAAACAACCCAAGTTTGTCCAACCTCCAATGCCCTCCAATCCGAGCAGCATCCTGATGAGCTTATTCAACACCCTCTCCAGGAGTGAGAATAGTTATTACAACATACATACTTTTGTGGGATTTAGCCTGGGGAGTTGAGTATAGATTCAGGATTCAAGATTGTCTAATGTCATTTCCAGTGCACATGTGTAAAGGAGAATGAAGTAAATGTTACCTCGGATAACAGGTGGGACATTAGGACATTTACCTATCCGGGCACTGAGTGGAGGATTTGGATCATTATGCCACAGTTGTATAAGTCGTTGGTGAATCTGCCCCTCGGAGTTCTGTGTGCAGGTTTGGTCACCCAGTTAAACTGGAAAGATTGCAGATAAGATATATGGGGATGTTGCCAGCACTACAGGCCCTTGGTTGTACAGAGAGGCTGGGCAAGCTGGTAGAAATGTTTACAATTATGAGAGGTGGAAAGTAACATTTCTTCCCTTTGGGTAGGGAAGTCCAAACTTTGAGGTGTAAGTTTAGGATGAGGGGGGAAAGATTTAAAAGGGGCAAGAGGGGCATATTTTTCACCCTGAGGATGGAGGGTATGTGGAACGTTCTTCCAGAGGAAGTGGTTGAACCAGGTACATTTGTATCACTTGAGAAGTGTTTGGATAGGTACATGAAGGAATAAGGGCTTAGAGGGATTTGGGTCACACACAGGACATTGGGAAGGCATTGTGGTCAGCATGGACTGCTGGAAACGGTCTGCATCCATGCTGTGTTATTTTTTTGACTCTCAACTGTTGACACTGATCATTCTCTCATCACTCCACTTCCTTACCCCTCTCACCTCCCCACCCCCTCCTCCCCTCCCTCCCAACCTCTCTCCCCAACTCCCCCTCCCTCTCCCCATCCCACTCGTACTTCCTCTACCTACCCCTTACACCTCACTCCACTCCTTCCACCCCACCCCTCTCCCCTCTCCGCCCCTAGGCCTGTGCACTGGACCCGATGCTGGATGACTCAGTGATGTTCGCCCGGCGACTGCGGGCGGTGGGACGGCCTGTGTCGCTGCGAGTAATTGAAGACCTCCCACACGGTTTCCTCAGTCTGGCCCCGCTCTGCCGGGAAACCAGGGACGCCTCCCTGCTCTGCGTGGAGAAGATACGCGAGGTCTTGCAAGACCAAGGACAGGTCGGAAGCCGAGCCCCAGGTCACGAAGCCGATCGACTGGGAGATGGGGCCTTGGAAGATAGATAGCCCTTCCCCTTCGGCTCATTGGCGTGGACTGTGAACAGCCGAGAGACGGAGATGCGCCTCGCGTCCCGGGGTGTCAATGCTAGCACTGAGGCGGGTTTCGACCCCTCCTGAGCTCCGGCCACTGGGTGCTGCTGTTCCTGGGTCGCTGTTGAAGTCTGAGACGCTGGAGAGGGACTGTGAATGCAGGAAATCCGGAGCAACACAGATACACACAGAAAGTACTGCATGAACTCAGCGGGCCTGGCAGCGTCTGTGGAGGGAACATGGATAGGCGACGTTTCGAGTTGAGACCCTAACTCGGGACTGTGTTGCTCGGTCTCCTGAATAAAGTGGGATGGGGTTGGGAGCGTGCTGGAAATGCGTTCGGTCCAAAGTATCAGACGCTTCCCCGGGCTCTGCGGGGGCCATGACACACTAATTCATCGGGTCCCGGCTTGACCTCCCTACCTGAGACAGGGGGAAAGGGGGTGAGCGTGCGGTTGACCACCCCCACCCCCCCGACTATCGCGGGTCGCTGCTATCAGACACAAGTCAGTGGTTCTGTGTGTCTGTGAATGCAGCTGTGGCGGATCGTCTGTGTGCACCCACTCTGCGTTTGGGCTTCCCATTTGTCTAATGGTCTGTGCCTGTGTGTCAGTCTCTGTGGTTCTGTTTGGCTGAACATGTGCGTCAGTGTGTGTCTGACTCTGCATTCAACAGTGCACTTGCTTGTGTGCGACTGTATTTGTGTCTGTGAATCTGTAGTCATTTCACCAAGTCTGTGTTTGCGAGCCTGTCTGTATTTCAGTTTGTGTTTGTCTGTGCGTTTAACTGACTTGACGTTTGCCTGCACTGTGTGCGAGTGTTTCATTGTGTGTGAGAGTCCGTGTACGTATTTGTGTTTTAAGACCTTAAGAGATGGGAGCAGAATTAGGCCATTCAGCCCATCGAGTCCACCTGCTTTTGAATGCTTGATTCCACGTGGGTGTTTCTCTGTTCACGAGCAACAGCTAAGTGCTTCTCTCTCTCCCTCCCTCTCTCTCTCTCATCCTCTCACTCACACACATTCTCTCTCACCCTGTCTCTCTCTCTCTCACTCTCTCTGTCTCTCTCACACACTCACACAGTATGGGTGTATCCAATTCTGTGATAACGGTTCATCTGTGTGTATGCCTGCGCACGTGGTAGTCAGTTCTAGGCATGGTTTGTGTTCCAAGTTCTCTCCCCCGGAGCTCACTTTCTTGCTGTGTGGATTCCTGTAGGCGTCTGAATCAGCGTTTCTCCCCATGTCTGCGAACGTCACTCTGTGAATGTAGGGGCCTGACACTCACGCTGGTTTTTACGCTGAGTCCGTCTGTGGGTGCATGAACATCCACACGTGTTTATCTGTGGAGTTCTCCTTGTCATGAGTCTGTGTGCATTGGCATTGCATACTGATTATTGAGGACCTGTATAAAGTTGAAACAATTTTGTTTGTAATACTTCTGACTTTGAACATTCTGTGCTGCCTGAGGCCTCCCCATGTTGGTGTGTGTGCGTGTCTCCTCTCCCACCTCACCCCTCGTGTGTGTGTGCGTGTCTCCTCTCCCACCTCACCCCTCGTGTGTGTGTGCGTGTCTCCTCTCCCACCTCACCCCTCGTGTGTGTGTGCGTGTCTCCTCTCCCACCTCACCCCTCGTGTGTGTGTGCGTGTCTCCTCTCCCACCTCACCCCTCGTGTGTGTGTGCGTGTCTCCTCTCCCACCTCACCCCTCGTGTGTGTTTGCGTGTCTCCTCTCCCACCTCACCCCTCGTGTGTGTGTGCGTGTCTCCTCTCCCACCTCACCCCTCGTGTGTGTGTGCGTGTCTCCTCTACCACCTCACCCCTCGTGTGTGTTTGCGTGTCTCCTCTCCCACCTCACCCCACGTGTGTGTGTGCGTGCCTCCTCTCCCACGTCACCCCACGTGTGTGGTGTGAAGTTTGCATGTTCTCCCTGCGAACCAATGAGTCCCCCCCGGGTGCTCCCTCCGATATCCCAACGATGGTCTGAATTCACTGACATCCCTTGCGCACCTGAGACCCGGGATACCCAGACCTCGGTGCACAAGGGATACCCCACCAACTTCCCTCTTCCTCCGCGGCCTCCCTCCCATTACACCGGCAGGATAAAACGGATCGGGATCGGTCTCCCATCTCTGGTGACGCTGAGACCCCCGGTCGATCTCTGCTGGGCAGGGAAACGTCTCTCACCCGACCACATCCCGAATCGGGCGCTCCCTCCCAGACCGTAAGGGAGTGGAGGGTGGGGCGGGAAGAGGGAAGAGCTCGGCGGAGGAATTCAACCACCATTGCGTCTGGCTCCTAGGAAACTCAGAGTGGAGGGAGCAGGTTGGTCATTGAGAACCGGGGCTGCGCGCTCGGGGACCCGGCGGCAAAAGGAGCATCCCAACCCCTTAAAATTAAAAAAAAACTACCATCTGCCCCGTAAGAGATTCTCGCTTCCTCACCAGCTCACTGCCCCCTCCCATCTGCAATCCCAGGAGGTGGGTAAACGGACCGGGGGCGGGGAAACAGGCCAGTAAAAAGCTGTGGTTGTAGGTTAAACATTTGTACACCGACACTGCGATCATCGAAACGTTAGGGGAAGGAGGGAGGACATGAAGAGTAAAGGAATAGATTAAATGGATCAAGATTTCGAATTACTAGATGGCGGGCCAGGATGAGACAGAGTGCACGAACAGGGAACACTGGCGCAGGAGGAGAGTTGGCACCGGGCTAAACTGAAAAAGGTCACCTCAATTTGTGCGACGTGCGATAATCGGCTGTGTTTCAGCGCCGGTTAATGTGTGCGGCGTCTGGGTAAGGACAAAGTCGTCCCTGCTGAGAATCTGGGGCAGTGGGATCTGCGATTCCCGATGCGTTGGTTACGGGGGTTGAGGTGAATGAGACCAGCAGTGTTTATTCCAGAGGGAGAGGCTTTGGAAAAATGTCAGGGATTATTTGAATTTTTCCGGGGTTCGTTTTAAACCTTGGTCCTTCTGAAAGAGCCATGGGCAAAAGGAAATGTCCTTGATCGAGAGGATACTGCTGGAACGTCAAACAGTGTTATCAGTTGCTGGAATAATTGGGACTGCAGGTCGAAATTATAGACGTCAAAAATCCAGATTGGACTCTAGACACAAACTGGATTAAGACCATAAGATATAGAGCAAAATCAGGCCATTTGGCCCATCGAGTATGCTCTGCCATTTCATTATGGCTGATCCATTTCCCTCTCAGCCCCAGCCTCTTGCTTTCTCCTCGTAACCCTTCATGCCCGACTATTGATTCAAGATGATGAGTCTCTGCCCGAAACGTCTATTTTTTATTCATTTCCATAGATGCTGCCTGACCTGCTGATTTCCTCCAGCATTTTGTGTGTTTTGCTTTGGATTTCCAGCATCTCCAGACTTTCTCGTGTTTAAGAGTCTATCAGCCTCTGCCTTAAGTACACACAATGACGTTGCCTCCACAGCCGCCTATGGCAACGAAATCCACAGATTCACCACTCTGGGTAAAACAATTCCTCATTGTCTTCGTCCTAAATCAACGTTCCTCTATTCTGAGGTTGTGCCCTCTGGTCCTAGAATCATCCACGGCCTTTCTATCAAGGCTATTCAATAGGTTTCAATGAGAATCCACCCCATTTATCTGAATTCCAGTGAGTACAGGTCCAGAGCCATCAGTTGGTCCTCCATTTCCGGAATCATTTTCATGAATCTCCTCTGAACTTTCTCCAATGTGAGCACATTCTTTCTTAGATAAGAGGCCCAAAACTACCCACAATACTCCAAGTGAGGCTTTATCAGGTGTCAACATTACATCTTTGCTTTTACATTCTAGTCCTCTTGAAATGAATGCTAACATCGCATTTGCCTTCTTCACCATTGACTGAACCTATAAATTGACCTTTAAGGAATCCTAAACGAGGACTCCCAAATCCTTTTGCAGCTCGGATTTTTGAATTTTTTCTTTAGTTCGAAAATAGTCTATGTTTTTATTTCTACAACCAAAGTGCATGACTTTCTGCTGCTAGTTCTTTGTCCATTTTTTCTAATCTCTCTGAGTCCTTCTGCAACCTCCCTGCTTCCTCAACACTACCTATCCCTCCACCTGTGCTCATATCGTCCACAAACCTGGCCACAAAACCACCAATTCCATTATCCAAATCATTGACATATAAACGTAAAAAGAAGTGGTCCCAACACAGACCCCTGTGGAACACCACTAGTCATTGGCAGTCAACCAAAAAAAAGCTGTGCCGTTATTCCCATTCTTTGCCTCCTACCAATCAGTCAATGCTCTAGCCATGCTAGTATCTTTCCTATAAAACCATGTGCTCTTAACATGTTAAGCAACCTCATGTGCAGCACCTGATCAAAGGCCTTCTGAAAATCCAAGTACACAACATCCACCTGCTTGTTATTTCTTTAAAGAATTCCAATAGATCTGTCAGGCAAGATTTTCCCTTAAGGAAACCATGCCAACGTCAGTCTATTTTATAACTTTTTCGGGGTCTCATTTTATCATATCCCAAAATCACATCCTAAACATTTGATACCAACATCTTCCCAACCACTGAGGTCAGACTAACTGGCCTATAGTTTCCTTTCTCTGTTTCTTTCCCTTGAAAAGTGGAGTGACATTTGCAATTTCCCACTCCTCCACAACGATGGCAGAACGTATTGATTCTTGAAAGATCATTACTAATCCCCACAGTCTCTTCAGCCACCTCTTTAGAACCCTGGGGTGCAGATGATCTGGTCCTAGTAATTTATCTAGTTTCAGATCTTTCAGTTTCCTATCCACCTAGGAATGGCAACTTCCTTCACTTGTGTCTCTGACACTCTCAAACTTCCAGCATACTGCTTCCGGCACACTGTCTTCCACAGTGAAGACTGATGAAAAATACTTATTCAGCTCGTCTCCCATTTCCTTGTACCCCATTACTACCTCTCCAGCATCATTTATCAATGGCTCAATATTTACTCTTTTACCAATATCTACTCTTTTCCAACCTCTCTTTTACTCTTTATGTATCTGAAGGAATTTCTGGTGCCCTCTTTAATAGTATGTGCCTTCTGTTGTTTTTTTCCCCACTAATTTTTGCTCTATTAAATGTCCTTGCTTTGCCTTTTATATTGGCTTTGACTTCCCGTGTCAGCCACAGTTCTGTCATTCTGACTTTATAATATAATCTTCTTCTTTGGGATGTATCGATCCTGCACCTTCCAAATTGCCTCCAGAAACTCCAGTCATTGTTGCTCTGCCCTCTTCCCTGCTAGTGTCCCCTTCCAATCAACTTTGGCCAGCTCCTCTCTAATGCCTCTGTAATTAACCTTTATTCCACTGCAATACTGATACATCTGACTTTAGTTTCTCCCTCTCGAATTGCAGGGTGAATTCTATTGTATTATCATCACTGTCCCCAGCCTTTACCTTAAGCTCTGTAATCATTTCTGGTTCATTGCATAATATCCAATCCAGAATAGCTGATCCTCAAGATCCTCAACCATCTTATAAGCATTCTGCAAATTTCCCTTCGTGGGATCCAACACCAACCTGATTTTCCCAATCTACCTGCATATTGAAATCCCTCATAACTATCATAACATTGCCCTCTTGACATGCCTTTTCTATCCCCTGTTGTAATTTGTAGCCCACATCTTTGCTACTGTTTGGAAGCATATATAATACTCCCATCAGGGTCTTTTTCCCCTTGCAATTCCTTAGCTCTACCTTCAAGATTCTACATCTTATTATCCTAACACCTCTTTCTAAGGATTTGATTTCATTTTTTGCCAACAGAGCCACCCTTCTGCCAACCTGCCTGTCCTTTTGATACAATCTGTGTCCTTGGACATTAAGCTCCCGGTTATAATATTCCAGCCACGACTCAATGATGCCCACAACATCATACCTGATAATCTGTAACTGAGCTGCAAGTTCATCTACCTTATTCCATATACTGCTTGCATTCAATTTTAACAACTTCATTCCTGTATTCTTCACTTTTTCAATTTTGTTCCTCTTTTACATTGCAACTCATCCCGTTGACTGTATTTTTTCCCTATCATCAACCTGTTCTTGCTAGCATTCTCACTACACACTGGCTCTGTTTGTAAACCAACTGCCCCATCCTCAGCCCTGTCACTCCGGTACCCACCCCACCCCTGCCAAACTAACTTGAACCCTCCCAAACAGCTCTAGCCATCCTGACTGCAATGATATTGGGCTCCCTCGGGATCAGGTGTAACCCGCCCCTTTTGAACAGTTCATACCTTCCCCAGAAGAGCTCCTAATGATCCAGAAATCTGAACCGCTGCCTCCTGCACCAGTTCCTCAGTCACGCATCTGCCAAATGCTCATATTCTTATCTTCACTAGCATGTGGCACAGGCAGCAATCCAAAGATTACTACCATGGCAGTCCTGCTTTTCAGCTGTTTACTAACTCCCTAAAATCTCTCTTCAGGACCTCCTCATCTTTCCTACCTATGTCATTGGTGCCAATATATACCAAGACTAAAGGATACTTATCCTGCCCCTTTAGAAAGCCATAGACTCAATTTGAGACATCCCTGACCCTGGCACCTGGGAGGCAATGTGCCACCTGGGTGTCTCTATCACATCCACAGAATCTCGTCTTTATTCCTTCAACTATGGAATCTCTTATCACTACCACAGTCACAAAGATTAACTGGTAAATTAATTTTATCATTGTCACGTGTACCAAGGTAAGGTGTAAAACATTGTTTTGTATGTCCTTCATACAGATTAGTCCATCGCACCAGTATTTGAGATAGCACAGGGGAACAACAATGACAGAATGCAGAGTCAAGTGTTAGTTACAGAGAAAGTGCAGTGCAGGTAAGCAATGAAGTGCCAGGCCATGAAGAGTTAAAGTAAAAAGTCAAGAGTCCATATTATTGTAGTCGGGGACTTGATCATTCTTCTTATAACAGCGGGGTAGAACCTGTCCTTTTAAAAATTAGCTTTATTTGTCACATGAATCTTCTGCCCCATGGGGTTGAGGGGTGGAGAAGGGAGAATGTCCAGAGAGTGAAGTCTTTTTGATTATGCTGGCTGTTGTCCTGAAGTGGCAAGAAGTACAGTCAGGCCATGGAGGGGAGGCTGGTTGGGTGAAGAACAAGGTGTCTGAGTTTATGTAGCTGCTCACTGGAAGTACCTGCAATGGCCATTTCCAGAACTTGGAGTTCATTCTCTCTGGATCTGAGGAGGCAGGTTAAGAGTCAATGTATTGATGTGTCTGCAGCCACACAAACCAATTGGAATTGATTTACTATCATCACATGAACCAATACAGTGAAAAGCTTGTCTTGTGTACTGTTCACATGGACCAGATCATTACACAGTGCATTGAGATAGAAGAAGAAGAATTTATTTATTACTTTAGAGATACAGCATAACTGCCCACACTAGCCCACGCTGCTCAGTTACACCCATATCTCCTACTAACCTGAACGTCTGTGGAATGTGAGAAGAAAACAGAGCACCCAGAGGAAGCCGACATGGTCACAGGGAGATCCTTACAGATAGCAGTGGGAATTGAACCCTTATCGCTAACTGCTCTGCTACAGAGAAAATGCAATGTAGGTAGACAATAAGAACATAGAACATAAAAACCTACAGCAAATTACAGACCCTTTGGCCCACAATGTTGTACTGACCATAGAAAGTTTTCCTACCGCATAGCCCTTTACTTTTCTAAGCTCCATGTACCCATCTAAGAGTCTTTTAAAAGGCCCTATTGTTTCCACCTCCATGCTGGCAGTGCATTCCACGTACCCAGCACACTCTGTGTGAAAACTTACCTCTGACATCCCTGTTGTACCAATTTCAAAGCACCTTAAAACTATGCCCCTCGTATTAGCCATTTCAGCCCTGGGAAAAAGCCTCTGGCTATCCACACAATCAATGCCTCTCATCACCTTATACACCTCTATCAGGTCACCTCTCATCCTCTGTCGCTCCATGAAAAGGCCAAGTTTACTCAACCTATTCTCATAAGGCATACTCTCCAATCCAGGCAACTTCATTGCAAATCTCCTCTGCACTCTCTCTATGGTATCCACATCTTTCCTGTAGTAAGTTGACCAGACTGAACACAGTACTCCAAGTGAGGTCTAACTAAGGTCTCATATAGCTTTAACATTACCTCACGGTTCTTGAATTCAACAACAAGGTCGACTGTGAGGTCAAGAGTCGATCTACTCATAAAAGAGGTCTGTTCAAGAGTCTGGTGGTATGTGCCTTTAGGCTGTTGTATATTCTTCCCGATGAGAAAGTGGAGAAGAGCAAATGTCCTGGGTTGGTGGGGTCTTTGATTCTTCTGATTGCTTTACTGAAGTGGTGAGAAATATAAGCAGAGTCCATAGAGGGGCTGGGGGACTGGCTTCTGTGATGTGCTGAGCTGTGTTCATAACTCTCTGCAGTTTCTTGTGGTCATGAACAGAGCAGTTGCCATACCAAACTGTGATGCACCCAGATAGGATGCTTTCTGTGGTGCACCAGTAAAAATAGGTGAGGGTCAGTGGGAACAAGCTGAATTTCTTTAGGCTCCTGAGGAAGTCGAGGCATTTGTGAGCTTTCTTGACTGAAGCATCTGCTGTACATTGTTGGCCCAGGTCAGTAATCCACCTTGAATTTTACCTCAGCTCAGTAATTTCAAGGTTACCCTTAATGAAACTGATTTATTAGTTTATTTAAATGAAATTCCCCAGTGACTGATACTAAACGGTGGCTGCAAACCCACTAATCACTGTGTACCAAACAAGTATAGGGACAGGACAAAGGACTCGTGGATTCATCAGGGAAACAGACCCTTCAGCCCTACACATCTGTACTGACTATGTGCTTTCATTCTGTCCGTGCGCTTCATGATCTTACCTTTCAATCTCTTACCTTTCAAAGAATAAAGAACTGTCTACGCAACCTCTCCTTGTAGCTCAAGTCCCCAAGTCTAGGCAAAGTTCGAATTCCTGTCTTAATTCTTTCTAGCTTAATAACTTCTTTCCTATAATAGGGCGATAAAACTGTACTCCTCTGTCAGGTCCCCACATAACACCCTCAGCCCGAGGGACAACAGACCCAGCCTCTCTGGTCTGTCCTCATCCCTGAAATTTTCTATCCCAAATAATGTCCTGAAAAATCTCCATAAACCTCTCCCTCCTTTCTACAGTGTGGTGACTAGAACTGTACACAGTACCCCAGCAGTGTGTCATGAAATTTGTACCAAGACCCCCTACTCTTATCTTCTACTTCCCAGCTGGTGAAGGCAGGAGATTCATGGTTCCACATGCCTCCCTCTTTCATTCACCAGCACACCTAATGTCTGTGGTAGAAAAGTTACTGGAGAGGATTCTGAAGGAAAAGATTTACATCCATCTGGAAAGAGATGGATTGATTAGCGGTAGTCAGCATGGCTGTGTGTGTGGGAGATCATGTTGTAGGAACATGACTGAGATCTTTAATAAAGTGACCTAGAAAGCTGGTGAGGGCAGGGCAGTGGTTTATATGGACTTCAGTCAGACTTTTGATAAGGTTCCACATGGCAGGCTGTTCTGGAAGTTCAGAACATATGGAATCCAGGGAGAGCTGGCTAATTGGTGTTGGTGCGTGGCCTAGTGGATAAGGCATCGATCTAGTGATCTGAAGGTCACTGGTTCGAGCCTCAGCTGAAGCAACGTGTTGTGTCCTTGAGCAAGGCACTTAACAACACATTGCTCTGTGACGACACCGGTGCCAAGCTGCTTGGGTCCTAGTGCCCTTCCCTTGGACAACATTGGTGGCATGGAGAGTGGAAGGCTTGCAGCTTGGGCACCTGCTGGTCTCCCATACAACCCTGGAAACCTTCCAAGGAGCAAATCCATGGTCTCATGAGACTAATGGATGCCTATGAATGGCTAATTGAATGCACATTTGGCTTGATGGCAGAACACACACAAAATGCTAGAGAAACTCAGCAGGTCAGGCAGCACTTATGGAAAAGAGTAAACAGTCAATGTTTTGGGACCATTTACTCTTTTCCATAGAAGCTGCCTGGCCTGCTGAGTTCCTCCAATATTTTGTGTGTGTTGCTTGGATTTCCTGCATCCACATATTATCCTGTCTGAATGATGGTGGAAAGCTGTTTCTTGGTCTGGTGTTGTGCCTCAGGGGTCAGTGCTGGGCCCATTGTTGTCTGTAATCTATATCAATGATTTGGATAAGAATGCAGATGCTATGGTTTGTAAGTTTGCAGATATTCCAAAGTAAGTGGTATAATGAAAAAGAATATCAAAACCACAAGGGGATCTTGATCAGCTGAGTAAGTGGGCTGAACAGTGTCAGATAGAGTTTGATTTTAATAAGTCAAGGTGTTGCATTTTGAAAAGTCAAACCCAGGTAGGACTTTCACAGTGAATGGTAGGTGCTGTGTTGTAGAACACAAGGGACACAGGATTGGCATGCTAGCCTTTGTCAGACAGAGTATGGAAATTGGGAGTCATGGTACAATAGTGAGGTCGCACTGCTCTTGGATTATTGTATTCAGTTTTGGTCACCCTGCTGTAGGAAATATGTAATTAAACTGGAAAGAAGGCAGAAAATATTTCCAAGGATATTGCCAGGACTTGAGGGATTGGGTTTGTAGGTTAAGACTTCATTTCTTGGAGTGTAGGAGATGGAGAGGAGAGGAGAGGTGAGTGCTCTCAAACTTTTCTCCAGAGTTGCAACGTCAAGAATTAGAAGGCATGGGTTTAAAGTGAGAGGTTAAATAGGAACTTGAAGGTGACTTGTTTTTACACAGAGGGTATACAGTATACAGAATGTACTTCCAAAGGAAGTGGTAGAGTTAATGTTGAACAGACACTTGGACAGATACCTGAATTAGAAAGGTTTAGGAAGGTTATGGGCCAAATGATAGCAAATGGAAAGAGCTTAGGTAGGCAGCTGGTCAGCATGGACCAGTTGGGCCAAAGAGTCTGCTTCCCAGCTGTGATCAGTCCTCGACGTACTCAGGGAAATCTTCTGAATTCTCCGCTTGTATCTTGTCCAAAGTGGTAATTAGGTGCTCCCTGATGGTTTATAATGGAAATCTGTGTAAATCTGCCATGACCTTCCTTATCCAACATTAACCAAACTTTCAGCTGTCACTGAGAATTACGGCGCAGAAACAGACCCTTTGGCCCATCGAGTGAGTGGTGATCCTCAACCACACATTTACGCTCACCTCATTCTATCCCCCAATACATTTACGTCAGCACCCCTTCTCCGACTAAACACACAAGGGCAGGGGTGGGGGGGAGGCACAGACGAAGAGGAGGGAGACACACGTACACAAGGGGATTGGCCCACACACACAGTGACCGCAGGTGTGGATCGGACCTGGATCGCTGTGGCTGGCTGACAGCGGTTGACCTCTCCAGTCTAACCTCGGAGTGGAAACCCCTCAATCCGGGGTTGTTCCGGGAATTCTTGGGTGTCCCTTTGCCGATCGTTGTAGTGCTCCTACCGTGACACACATTCGGACATGAATGAACTCATTCATTATAAACCTCTCCCAGTATTAATTTGACTCTAGTAATGGTTCCTGAGTTTGTTTGTTCGTTATCTCCCTCGCTCCCTCTCTTTCTCTTCTTCTCCCTCGCTCCTCTACTTCTCCTTCCCCCCGTCATTCTCTCTCTCCCTCTCCCGTCACCGCTCCGCGCCGAGCCCGCGGGAACGAGCAGCCTAGGCGCGCTCAAAAACAGGTCCCTTTAATCGGGAGCGCGCGCGGCGGCGGGGGGCCGGGCGGGGGCGCTCGGCGGAGCTGCTGAAAATGGCCGGGCCCGGGACCGGGGCCGCGGACGGGCGCTCCGCCTTGTTCCTGCTGTTGGCGGCGGCGGTCGGTCCGAGCGGTGCAGGGGCCAAGTATGTGAGGGGCAAGATCAACACCACCGAGGTAGGGAGGGAGAGGAGAAGGCAACGGGTCGGGAGGGAGGAGAAAGGGATGGAGGGAGGATGAGGAAGAAGAATGGGAGGGGATATGAAGGAAGGGGAGAGTACGGAGTGAATGAGGGAAGTAGAAGTGGAAAAAGTGGTGGAGGGGCAGGGTGAGGAAGAAGACGGAGTGAAAGGGTGTGTAGGAGGAGAGAAGGACTACGGATGAGGGGAAAGGGGATGAGAGGAAAACAGGATTGGGGAGAAGATTGGTGGAAGAAGGGGAAGCTGTCAGAGGTGGGAGAATGCAGAGAGGGAAAGTGTGTGGGTGGGAAGCAGGAAGGTGAGGGAGGAGAAGGTGGAGCAAAGGTGATATGACAGGTGGGAGAAGGATTAGGAGGTGGGGGAGCGGAGAGAAATGGGTAGAGGTGGAGGGATTTTGCCTACCTGATCATTTCCTGCTCTTGGAATCTTGCCCTATTCATCCTTATCCTGGTGATCCAGAAAATTGGAGTCCCCACACCAATTCCTAGCATCTGCTTGTCCTCAGAAAATCCGAGTCCCCTTGCCAATTCCCAGCTCTCTCCTTGTCCCTGGCTCTCCCACTGGGGGTCTATCTGCTGACTGCCATCTCTCCTGTGCCTTGTCACACAGGAGGCGTTCAGAAGCAAGTGTCTGAGTGAGGCGTTTCTCAAACCACTCTCAAAAACATCAGAGCATTACTACAGAGTAAACTCAGTGGGTTATTAACACTGATCCCATCTTCCATCCCCTGGAGTGTGTGGTGGAATGGTGTGCAGGGAGCTTCACTCTGCGTCTAACCCTAGGAGTGTGTGAGGGGATGATTTAGAGGGAGTTTCAGTCTTAGTCTGACCCCAAGAGTGTGTGATGGGACGGTGTGGAGGGAATTTCATTTTGTGTCTGACCCCTGGAGTGTGTGATGGGACAGTGTGGAGGGAATTTCATTTTGTGTCTGACCCCTGGAGTGTGTAATGGAACGGTGTGGAGGGAGCTTCACTCTGTGTCTGACCCTGGGAGTGTGTGATGGGACGGTGTGGAGGGAGCTTCACTCTGTGTCTGACCCTGGGAGTGTGTGATGGGACGGTGTGGAGGGAATTTCATTTTGTGTCTGACCCCTGGAGTGTGTAATGGAACGGTGTGGAGGGAGCTTCACTCTGTGTCTGACCCTTTTTTCCTATTTGAAGGGGACCTATTTCTCGAGTACAATCATTGCGTTATCTCTTCAATGTCCCCTATGGTTTACATTCAACCATTTATAGATGGTGAAGGCGGAAGTTGTGAGTTGACCAAACACTTCTTCCATGTGCCCCGGACATTTGAGAGTGTCTCCAAGAGATGGGATTGGTCCCAATGTGGCGTTTGGGAGGGGTGCTGTAAAACCATAAGACGTAAGAGCAGATTTGGACCACTGAGCTCATCCAGTCTGCAGCACCATTTGGTCATGGCTTATTATTATCCCTCTTAACCCTGTTCACCTGCTTTCTCATAAACTTCTACATTGTGGAGCTTATCAATGTCCACATTAAGTAAACCCAATGACATAGATTTCCACAGATTCACGGAATCAGGCTTAATATCACTGGCAAATGTATCAAAACTTGCAGCCGAAGTACAGTTCAACACATAACCAAAAATTCTATAAGTTACAATGAGAAATAGATGTATGTAAACTTAAATTAAGTAGTGTACATGGGTTCACCGTGTCCCTTCAGAAATCAGATGACACTGGGGAAGAAACTGTTCCTCAAACATTGAGCGTGCGTCCTCATGCTCCGGTACCTTCTCCATGATGGTGTCTCCATATGAGCTTGAAGACACTTCCTGGGAGATGGGGTCCTTAGTGATGGTTGCTGCCTTTTTTTGAGTCATCTTCTTTTGAAGGTGTCCTGAATAATGTGGAGGCCAGTGCCTCTGATGGAGCTGGCCGTATCTGCAGCTTTTTCTGATCCTTTGAAGTGACCCTCCATTCCAGATGGTGATGCAACCAATCAGAGTGCTCTCCGCGTACATCTGTAGAAATTTGCTGGTCCTTGTGACGCACGAAACTTCCTTAAAATCCCAATGAAATATTGCCGCTGTTGTGCCTTCTTTGTAATTGCATAAATATATTGGGCCCAGGATAGATCCTCAGAGATATTGACACCTAGGATCTTGAAACTGCTCACCCTTTCCTTTGCTGATTCCTCGATGAGGGTGTTATATGTTCCCTTTACTTCCCCTTCCTGAAGTCCACAATCAATTCCTTGGTCTCTGTGACATTGAGTACAAGATTGTTGCAACACCACTCAACTAGCTGAATTCCTGTACGCCTCCTCGTCACCATCCGAAATTCTGCCAGCAATAGTTGGGTCATCAGCAAATATATAGATGGTATTTGAGCTGTGTCTAGCCACAGAATCGTGGCTGTAGATAGAGTGGAACAGTGGGTGAAGCACACATCCATGAGGTGCCAGTGTTGATTTGTCAGCAAGGAGGAAATGCTATTTCCGATCTGCATTGACTGTGGTTTCCCAATGAGACGTCAAGGAGCGTGCTCCCTCTACCTGAAGAAATTCCTCCTCATTTCTGTTCTGAGGCTTAGGCTCTCCCACAATTGGAAACATCCTCTCCATGTCCACTCTATCTGGGACTTGCAATATTTGGTAGGCTTGAATGAGACTCCAGCCGCACTCTTCTAAACATGAGTGAAAGGGCAGTTTCACCCGCTGGGGAGTGGAAAATGTGCACTGAGAGGAGGCTTGCGTCCTCCTGAGGGTAACACCTGCAGCGGAAAATGTACCTCACCAGTACATGCCATCTGGGAATGGGATCTCTATGGGGTGTTGAGGTGTAGAGTCACCAGCAGGTTTTGGACACACACTACCCTCCCTGATTGGGAGACTCAAGACCGCTACAGAAACCCTGCGTCAACTTCCTTGGGATTAGGATTTGTAAGCATTCAGAAAACCATGGTCTAATTAGGGATTGTCATCGTTGCTTGGTGAGGGGTAGGTCAGGTCTTCCTACCTTGATTGAGATTTTTGAGGAGATGATGTAGGTGATTGTTGAAAGTAGAGCTGCGGATGTCATCCACATGGATTCTAGTAAAGACTATTGCAAGGTCCCTCACAGAAGTCCTATTCACAAGGATGGATGGTGAATTTGTTGCTTGGATTCAGAATTGGCTTGTCAGAGGGTAGAGCTCATATTCTGGCTGGAGGTCCATGACTAGTGGTGTTCAGAATCAGAATCAGGTATATTATCACCGGCATGTGACGTGAAATTTGTTAACTTAGCAGCAGCAGTTCAATGCAATACATAATCTAGCAGAGAGAGAAAAAATAATAATAGTAAATACAATAAAACATAATAAACAAGTAAATCAATTATGTATATTGAATAGATTTTTTTTAATGTGCAAAAACAGAAATACTGTGTATTTAAAAAAAAGTGAGGTAGTGTCCAAAGCTTGAATGTCCATTTAGGAATCGGATGGCAGAGGGGAAGAAGCTGTTCCTGAATTGCTGAGTGTGTGCCTTCAGACTTCTGTATCTCCTGCCTGATGGTAACAGTGAGAAAAGGGCATGCCCTGGGTGCTGGAGGTCTTTAATAATGGACACTGCCTTTCTGAGACAACCGCCCCCTAAAGATGTCCTGGGTACTTCGTAGGCTAGTGCCCAAAATGGGGCCGACTAAATTTACAACCTTCTTCAGCTTCTTTTGGTCTTGTGCAGTAGCCCCTCCATAGCAGACAGTGATGGAGGGATCTGCACAGGAATCTCTAATTTACAGTATATAATTGACCTGGATGAAAACGTGCATGGGTGGGTCAGTAAGTTTTCAGATGATATAAGATCAGCAGTGTTGTAGATAGTGTAGAAGGTTGCCAAATGATACAGTGGAATAGAGATCGGTTACAGATTTGGGCAAAGAAATGGCCGATGGAGTTTAATCCAGCCAAAGTGCACTTTGAGAGGTCAGGTGTAAAAAGGCAGAACCCTTAACACTATTGATGTACGAGAGATCATGGGGTTCAAGCCTATAGCTCTCTGAAAGAGGCTGCATGGGTTGATAGGGTGAAGAAGGTGTGTTTGCCTTTATTAGTCCGAGGTCATGAGTCAGCAAGCTGTGTTGGAGCTTTAGAAAACTCTAGTTAGACTGCACCTGGAGTTTTGCATTCAGTACAGGTCACCCTATTACTGGAAGGTCATAGGGTGCAGTTCACCTGGATGCTGCCTGGATTAGAGGGCTATAAAGAGAGGGTGGAGAAATTTGTTGTTTCCTTCGGAGGCTGAGGGGAGATCATGAGATGTTTACATCTTTATGAGTGGCACAGGCAGAGTGGAGAACCGGTATCTTTTTTCCCCAGGGTGGAAATATCTAATAAGAGGGTATGAAGTGAAGGTGAGAATGTGGGGCAATTTTCTTCTTACACAGAGAGCAGTGGAGGCCTGGAATGTTCCGCCAGGGTTGGTGGTGGAGGAAGATACGAGAGCAGTGTTTAAAAGGCTGTTATAATGTTCACAAATGCACAGAAAATGGGGGGATATGGATATTGTGTAGGCAGAAAGGATTAATTTAGTTAGCTGTTTAATTAGTTCTGCACAGCATGGTGGGTTACAGGATCTGTTCATGTGCTCTTCTTTGGTCTGTAGCTAATATCACAAAAATGCAACTGACTCAAAAATGTGTATATATTTCTAAAAAGCTTACATGTATTTGGGGGAATTTTGGTGAAGCCATTGTTTATCAGCTGAGAATAGACCCTTCAGCCCATCGAGTCCATGTTGACCATCAACTACTCTTTTACACTGATTACATATCCCCATTGACACCCCCCCCCCCCCCGATTCAACTTCTCACCTACACACCAGGGAGGCGATTCACTGGCATATTTGCTTAGGAATGTGGGAGGGAACAGGAGCATCAAGAGGGAACTCAATTGGTCACAGGGAGAATGTCAAACTCAGCCCCCACCAACACATACACACACAGTTCTACAGTATGAGCCCTTCAGCTCAAGATCAATGTAATGCTTCTTTCCCATATAGGCTTCCATTTTTTTTTCATTCATGTGCCTATCTACCTATCTAAGAGTTAATATCCCTAACGTATCTGCTTCTATCACCACCGCTAGCAATGTGTTCCACATACCTGCAGCTCTCTGTGTCACTTCTTGCGACATGGCACATTTTGACTGAATGAACTTCTGACTTCTCCCCTATACTTCCTCCAATTAAAGTATGTCCTGTCATATTAAAGCCAGAGCTTGCCCAGCCATACATCATAAGATTTCTTCTGTAATCCAAGCAGTATCCTGGTAAATGTCCTCTGCATCATCTCTGAAGCTTCCACATTCTTCCCATAATGAGGCGACCAGAACTGAACACAATACTCTGTGAGGTCTAACCAGAGTTTGAAAAATTTGCAGCATTATTCGTAGCTTTTGAATTCAATTCCCCAACTAATGAAAGCCAACACACCATACACCCTCTTAACCACCCTATCAACTTGCGTGGCAACTTTGAGAGATCTATGGACTTGGACTGTAAGATCCTTCTGTTCTTCCAAACTGCTAAGGGTCCTGCCATTAATTTTATACTCCATCAATGTCCCATTGTAACCTATGGCAACCTTCTACACTATACAGAACCTTCATATTATCTGCAAACATATTAACTCAAGTCATTTATAAAAATCAGATCCCTGCAGAACACTACTAGTTATGGATCTCCAGGCAGAATATGCTGCAGCTAATACCACCCTTTGCTTTCTATAGGCAAACTAGTTGCATATCCATGTATCCTTTGGCTCCTAACTTTCTGAACGAGCTTACCATGGGAAACCTTGTTGAAACCCTTATACACCACATCCATAACTCTACCTTCAACTTGTTTTGTGACTTCCTCAAAAAAAAGTCAGTCAAGCTTCTGAGGCATGACCTGCCCCTCGCAAAGCTGTGCTGATGACCCTAATCAGACTGTGCTTCTCTCCAAATGCTTGGAAGTCCTGTCTCTAAGAATCCTCTCTAATAGTTTGCTCACCACCACTGATGTAAGACTCAATGGTCTTTTATTCCAAAGATTTGTTCATTATGTGCCATGTTGTATGGCGTGCATGATCATGGTCTTTCCATGACCATGATTATTCTTGGCAACTTTTTCTACAGAAGTGGATTACCATTCTGCCTTCTGGGCAGTGTCGTTAGGTGATCCCGCCATTGTCAATAACTCTTCAGAGATTGCCTGGCATCAGTGGTTGCATAACCAGGATTTATGATATGCACCACCTGCTCATACAACCACTTGCTCCGATGGCTTCACATGATCCTTTCTCAGGGGTGGGGGGAGGTCGAAGAAGGTGCTACACCTTAGCCCCCTAGAACTTCAGGCAGTTTATTCCTCTTCTATCCCTGATTGTTCCTACCCTCAGTCTAGGCAACCTCCTGTTCTTCACGCAAATATAGAATGCCCTGGGGTTTTCTTAATCCTACTCGCCAAGACCTTCTCATGATTCTTCTAGCTCTCCTAAGTCCCTTCATTCCTGGCTATCTTGTAACTCTTGAGAGCCCTGTCTGATCCTTGTTTTTTAAGCTTCCTTTTTCCTCTTGACGAGATGTTCTACATTTCTTGTCAACCATGGTTCCTTGACCCTACCCACCTGTCCCCGTACAATGGGACAAATATATCCAGAACACCATGGAACATAAACAACCTCTGCATTTCTGTTGTACATTTCCTCAAGAACATCTTTTCCCAGTTTATGCTCCCAAGTTTCTACCTAAAAGCATCGTAATTACCATGCTGTCTGCTCCTAACCCTGTCCAGGACTATGCTAAAGGCCAGTGTGCTGTGGTCACTGACTCCGAAATGCTCAACCCTCTGAAAAATCTGAGAGCTGACTAGGTTCATTGCCTCGTACCAGCTCCAGTATGGTCTCTTCTCTAGTCAGCCTGTCTACATGTTAATTAAAGCAGCTTTCCTAGACAAACCTAACAAATTCCTCACCATCTAAAGCTCTTTGCACTAAGGAGGTGCCAATCAATATTAGGGAATTGAAGTCACCCATGAGAACAACCCTGTTATTTATGCACCTTTCAAAAATCTGTCTTCTGACCTGCTCCTCACTCGCCCTTTTGCTATGGGGGGGTGGTGGGGTGTGGAGAGCGGGGGAGAAGTCTATAGAATACTCCCAAGAGAATGATTGCTCCCTTCCTGTCTCTGCTCCTGATGTTTGGCAGTTTTTGTTTTTCATGAATTCTATTGTACTTCTTTATTGTCCTGGTCAGGTGCCCACAAGAAAATGCATCTCAAGATACCGTATTGCAGCATATTTGTATTTTGGTTGAACAAGTTAGGTCTTTGGAGCGTAGAAGGTTGAGGGGGGACTTGATAGAGGTATTTAAAATTATGAGAGGGATAGATAGAGTTGACGTGGATAGGCTTTTTCCATTGAGACTAGGGGAGATTCAAACAAGAGGACATGAGTTGAGAGTTAGGGGGCAAAAGTTTAGGGGTAACATGAGGGGGAATTTCTTTACTCAGAGAGTGGTAGCTGTGTGGAACGAGCTTCCAGTAGAAGTGGTAGAGGCAGGTTCGGTATTGTCATTTAAAGTAAAATTGGATAGGTATATCGACAGGAAAGGAATGGAGGGTTATGGGCTGAGTGCAGGTAAGTGGGACTAGGTGAGAGTAAGCATTCAGCACTGACTGTAAGGGCCGAGATGGCCTGTTTCCGTGTTGTAATTGTTATATGGTTATATGGCTTTGATAATGCATTTACTTCAACTTTGCCTGAATTTCACCCACACTGACTCAGTGAATGATCCCTCCCCTCCCTGATTTGTGTGGCTGGCTACCGTTCCCGACTCCATCCAGTCACCAGATCTCTCTCTGGCACCTCATTAGACCATCCCCGAGCCTGTTTAACAATTTAAACAGTTCTCATGGTAGCAGAGCGCGGTGACTAGCAGAGTAATGTGCCATCATCCTAGTGAGACACCTGAGAGTGGGAGGGTCCTGAGCAAAGAGGACAATGTTATGTGATGAAGGGACGGTTATTTAAACTGAGGTGCATCAGAGCAGTGTCCTGGGGGAGGGAATGTGACACTCACACAGCCCATTCGATGTTGGACAGCATTCAGAGCAGTCTAGAGAGTCATTAATCATCAAAGCCAAGTTTATTGCCGCCTGCACAAGTCCATGCGTGCACAGGTGCAATGAAAATAGAATCGAGTTTATTATCACGGAGATATGTTGCGAAATTTGTTCTCTAGCAGCAGTTCAGTGCAAGACACTAAGATTACTATCCATTACAGTGAAGAAATGCTAAGTAATTAAATAGTGCGAAAAGGAATAGCAAGGTAGTGTTTGTTCATGAACTGTTCGGGAATCTGATGGCAGACGGGCAGAAGCTATTGCTAAAACGTTAAGCGCGGGGTCTTCAGGCTCCTGTACCTCCTCGCCGATGGTAGTAGCAAGAAGTGGGCATGTTCCAGATAATGAGGTTCCTTAATGCTTGATGAGGTTCCTTAATGTTCCTCACCTTCTTGAGGTACCACCTTTTGCAGCTGCAGGTGTCTTCCATGGTGGGAAGGCTTGTGTGCCCAATCCTCTACACCCTCCTGTGATCCTGCCTTTTGGAGCCTCCATGCCAAGCTATGATGCATGGATTGTGTAATGCAGCATGTTTGATTAGGGAGCTGAAGGTAATTAGGGATCTTAGGGGAAAAGAACCCTTCAGAGGCAGTGATGATAATAATATCATGATTAAATATAAAGCTATAAGATAATTTCCCAACACTTGAACTTAAATGCCTCGACTAATAAAGGCAAGCATGACGTAATTCTTTATCACCATTTCAACCTGTGCAGCCACTCTCAGGGAGTTGCGGACCTGGACCTTAAGGTCTGTCAAACTTCTACAGGTGTGCGTTGTGTAGTCTGTTTTCCCCAAGGTGGAAATGGCGGATAACTGGGGGGAGAGGGGT
This sequence comes from Hemitrygon akajei, assembly GCF_048418815.1. Lineage (NCBI taxonomy): Eukaryota > Metazoa > Chordata > Chondrichthyes > Myliobatiformes > Dasyatidae > Hemitrygon > Hemitrygon akajei. The sequence continues at coordinate 183,857,538 of NC_133124.1, read as the reverse complement.
TAAGTTTAAAGGAGATGTGCAAGGTAATTTATTTTATACAGAATGGTGGGTGCCTGGAATGTGCTGCCAGGGATGTTACTGGAGGCAGATAAGAGAGGCAAAAAGACAGGGATCAAAAAATGTGGATTAGGTGCAGGCAGATGAGATTGGTTAATTGGCATTGTGATGGGCACAGATACAGTGGTCTGGAGGGCCTGTTGCTGGATTTTTGCCTTTGTGTTAAAGTTCAGGAGGTGGGGGGCTGGCGTGGTGTGTGAATCAGTCCTGGATCAACCGTGACATCTTAGGGTGGGGATCAAGATTGAAGCGGCCAAATGGCAGTTCTTCAGAGGCAGGCTGCGATCTATGACTCATGCCCTTGTGTAACCTCTGACCTCTCTCCCTCAGGATTGGGTGTTCCTCACCAGATTCTGCTTCCTATCCAACCACGGGAGGCTTCAGTTCCACTTCAAGTATCCTGAGGTGTGTGTGACAGTGGGAGGAGATGAACATCGGTGTGCAGTGGTTGGCGGTTGGGGGGGGGGCAAACAGGGAAGGGAGATGAGTGGCTGAGAGGGGTGCTGGAGAGAAGGATTTAGCACTGGGAGGGTGCGTGGGGAGATTGGGAGGTGTGGGGTGGGAGGTTAGGAGGGTATTGGTGAGATGTGATGGGGTGGCCTGGGTGATCCTGGATGGCAATGTGGGGCTTTAGTGGGGAGAGAGGGCAGGGTCAGCCTCAAAGGCAGTGATGAACGTAGGGAGGGGTTGGAGGAAGGGGAATTGGTAGATCAGGTTCAGGCTTGGCAGGATGGAACAGGGGAGAGGTTGGAAGTGGAGAAGTGCAAGGAGCTGTAGGAGTATTGGAGGTCTGCTACAGATCCCAGGAAACAATCAGAAAAGAGCTATTGGGTCAAATGACCTGGGCATCCCAAACTGGTTGGGGAGCTTTCGTAGCTGGTCAGTTGTTCAAGATTGTGTGGGTTGGGTTTGAGAGTGTTGGGTTGGGGACTGTTGGATTGGTCTCAGCTGATTTGGGGAGTGGCAGCTTTGGAAGGGGTGGCATGGATTAGGCAGCATTAGGGATGGGGGGAGTATGGGTTGGGATCATCTGAATTGGGTTTGGGAGGGGAGGGATGGTTGACTATGTTGATCTGGGGAGGATTGGTTTGAACTAAGCTGAATTAGAGAGGGTTGGGTGGAGTGGAATGGGTTTAATTTAGGAGTGTTGGGTTTGGGAAGGCAGAGTTGGAGGAGGTTGTGTTGGGTTGTAGAAGGTTGGGTTCAATTAAGTTGTTAGGGAGGATTGAGAGGAATGGGTTGGATTGAAATGGATTGGGATGTATTGGGTTAGAGAAGGGACTAGGATTGGGGGTTGGGTTGGACTAAGATGTGGTGGGATGGGTTCCATTCAGTTTGGGAAAGTTGCATTGGTCTGAGTTGGGGAGGATTGGAAGTGGTAGCTTTGGGGAGAAAGGGGTAATTTACTGATGGTTGAGTTGACTAAGTTGGATTGGGTGGGTTGAGCTGGGGATAAGAATGTTTGGTTAGGGAGGATTTATTGGACTGAAATGAATTGGAGTGGGTTGGGTAGAGTGGAATGGGTTTAGTTGGGGAGTGTTGGGTTGACTGCGTTGGACTGGTGAAGGTTGGGATGGAGGGGGTAGTGTTGATTGGGGAGGATTAGCTTGTATGGAGTTGAGTTGTCAAGGGTTGGGTGAGGTCAATTGCAGATGGCTGTGGAATGTAAGGTTTGGTTGGGGAAGACTGGGTTAGATAGAGCTCAGTTAGGGAGAATTGGGGAGTGTGGTTGGACTGGGTTAGGTGTGTTGGGTTGGAAAGGGAAATGTGGTTAGGTGGGTTGGGTTGGAAGAGCTGAGGTGCGGAGGGTATTTTTGGGTGGCTTTGGGAGTGTTGGGTTGGACTGAGTTGAGTTTGGAAGGGGTGGGTTTGGAAACAGTTATGATAGGTCATGTAGGGATGGGGAGGGGTGAGTTCAGAGAGGGTTGTGTAGGGCTGTGTTTGGAGAGGGTTGGGATGGGTCACATAGGGTTGGGAGTTTATGGGGAAAGGGAGATCCACAAGATTGGGGCTCAGCTCCAAACGTGGGAGGGTGTTGGCTGGACAGGGAGCCTCTCTCGGCATCAAGTTAAGGCCGCCATCACCTCTCCATTTCTGGTAACGTGGAAGGGTGCACAACAGTGTCTGACCCCGCTTCGTCACTGATCTCTTTCTACAGGCCAACTGTTGCCAGAATGTTCTGCTGTACTTTGACGACGCCACACAGTGGCCAGCCATCTATCAGAAGCAGAACCTGGTGAGTGTGGCTTTATCCCCGGGATCCCAGGTACTTGGTCCAGCCTGGCTTCCACACCTCACCCACCATTCCACATCACAACCTGTCAGGCTCCTATTTTACCTGTCTCTCATCCTACCCTCCAAAATCTGTCTCCTCCCCCTCCACCCACCCATCATAATCCATTTTCTACAGTCACCCCACACCACTCCCTTCTACACCCTAGGCACACCATCCCAACATCCCTCCACAGGCACTAGTCAGTCTTCCCACATCTGCTCACCAAATGCACAACAAAAAGCATCCTGTCTGAAGCACCATGACTTGGTCTGACAACTGCCCTACACGTGACCTCATGAAACTGCAGAGAGTTGTGGGTGCAGCTCAGCAAATCACAGCAACTAGTCTCCACTCCATGGACTACACTTCTCACTGCCTTGGTAAAGCAGCCAGCTCAGTCAAAGACCCCACCCACCCCTCTTCTTTCTTCTCCCATCTGGCAGAAGATACAAAAGCCTGAAAGTGCATACCACCAGCCTCAAGGACAGTGTCTATCCCATTTACGTAGACCTTGAATGGTTCGCTGGTATGATAAAGTGAACTGCAGATCTGGTAATCTGCCCCATTATGGCTTTGCACTTTGTTGTCTGTCTGCACTGCACATTCTCTATAACTGGAACACTATAATCTGCACAAACACGAGAGATTTGGCAGATGCAGGAAATCTAGAGGAAATGCTGGAGGAACTCAGCAGGTTGACAGCTTTTATAGGGGGCGTAAAATAAGCAGTTGACATTTCTGCCTGAGATCAATCATCATGTACCTTCCATTTATTCAGCAATCTGTTATTATTTCTCCTTGTACGATCTCAATGCACAGTTATAATAATCTCTGTGGACAGTGTGCAAGACTGTACCTCAGTACAATTGACAGTAACAAACCAGTAACACCAGACAACAAAGATTTTGCTTCCTGAATACTTTTGGGTGTATCTTATGGATTTTGGGTTGCTGATCATTAAAATTACCATGAAATTTCCCTACCACACACCGTTTTGTTTTGGAATCACCTATATGTGTTGTTTCAATTCATAATTCAAGTCAATTAAAATGTTGCCCAACATGTAAGCTGAAAAGTTTTCTATCTTGTCCAGGCATGCCTGGGCATGCTTTAGGTTGCCTGCATGACCCACAACGTTGGAATCTTTTTACTGATTCTTTAGTGTTGAGCCTGAAAGCTGTGCCACCACACAATGGCAGGATCCACCCTTCAGTGCGGAAACATGAAAGGAAACTATACCAGACTTTGGAAGTCTTGTTGAAACAGCAACTACAACTGGAACATCTGTGGTGATCTGGAAGTCGTAGTGCTGCGACGAGGAATGCAGCTCGGCTATACCAAGCACTGTTGTTTCATTTGCGAACAGAACAGTCATGCTAAAGAATCTCATCACATTAATAAGGATCGGCCACTCCATAAGCAGTTGTTTCCAGGGCAGAAAAGTCTGGCACATAAGCCACTTGTAGACCCAACAAAGATATTTTTGCCGCCTCGACATATAAAACTGGGGCTTATAAAATATTTTGTGAAAGCGATGAACAAGGAACGTGAAGGTTTTTGATATTTGAGACAGATGTTTCCCAGAATAACTGATGCCAAGATTAAGAAAGGTATTTTTTGTTGGTCCACAAATCGAAATGGTCATCGATAACAGGCAATTTGAAGAGCTTCTTGTGGGACTAGAGAAGATCGCATGGAAGGCATTCAAGGATGTTGTTGAAATTTTTCTTGGCCACTGTAGAGCAGCAAACTGGGTGTAGCTGGTTGACAACATGCTTCAAACATACAAAACCATGAAGTACAACATGCCACTGAAAATTTTATTTTCTGCATTCCCATTTAGACTTTTTCCCTGCCAATTTTGGCATTGTCAGTAACAAGCATGGAGACGCGGGTGTCAGGGCAACTGGAATCCATCAATGTGGGCTGATTACTTTTGGACCCTTAAGCAAGAAGCCTTAGGCATGGAGTACCAATGAAAATCATGGTGAAAGCCCCCTTTTTTTTTAGCTTAGTTGAACTATTGAAAGTTGTCAGGACTGTAATACAACTAAACACATTATATTCAATAAAAGTTAATTTCTTGTTTCTCCAAATTCCAATATGATACAAGTAGTCTGAAATTACATTTTTGTTCGGCTTCAAGTGATCTATCACATTTCCAGGGAAGGAACACTTCTTTAAAAAATTATTGCTGTCCAGCGTAGCTTATCCACCTTCCCCACCCTTGTCCCAGTAGCCCACTTCATCATCTTTCCTATCCATCTCCCGCCTTTGACACTCCTTCTCCTCCTCCATATCTCCCTCCCTCTCTCCTCCCATCTCCTACTCACCCTTCCCTTTCTCCTTCACCCCATTCCTGAGCGAAAAAGAGCAGTTCGAGAGCAGGATAGGGTTGAATTGCCGACAGTTCCCATGTTGGATGGGAACCTTTTGTTTAAAAACACAGAGAATAAGGGGTTACTCACAGAAGCACACAGTATAGAAACAGGCCATTCGGCCCAACTGCTCCATGTTGACGAAGATTCCCATCTCAGCTAATCCTATTTGCCTCTCTTTGGCCCATATCCCTTTAAATCTTTCCTATCCACATACGTGCTTTTAAATGTTGTTAATGTACCTCTCTCTGGCAATTCATTTCATATATTGTCCACACTGGGTGAAAATTTTGCCCCTCAGGTTCCTACTAAATCTCATTTCTCTCACCGTAAACCTTTGCCCTCCCAGATACCAAACCGGTATCCGGGAGGTCTTGGCCCCGTACTCTCAATCTTGCAGACGTTAGGCCTCCAACATCCACTCCCTGGCCCAGTCCCAGAGACATCAGGCTGTGACATTCAGACTTGCCAACTTCGGTCTTTGACCTCCGTTATTTACCCCAAGACTAGACGATCATGGGACTATATTCCAGGCTTCGACAGGTGGAATACAGTGTTGGGAAATGTATGATAATGCATGTAAAAGGAACTGTAGCATGGACTATTATCTAAATGGGGAGAAGGTTCAAACATCAGAGATGCAGATAGACTTGGGAGTCCTTGTGTCTTGCTGCTGCTTGTGCGTGGGGGGCTTTGGGGTTCTAACATTTAACTCTCATTCATTCTTTGGGGTACTCCTCTGTTTTTGTGGATGTTTGCGAAGAAAAAGAATTTCAGGATGTATATTGTATACATTTCTCCGACATTAAATGTACCTATTGAAGACTCCCAGAAGGTTAATTTATAGGTTGAGTCTGTGGCAAAGAAGGCAAATGCAATGTTGCCATTTATTTCAAGGGGAACAGAGCATAAAAGTAAGGAGATAATGCTGAGGCTTTATAAGACACTGGTCAGGCAGTACTTGGAGTATTATCAACAGATCTCAGAAAGGATGTTTTGTCTTTGGAGAGAGTCCAGAAGAAGTTCACAAGGATGATTCCAGGAACGAAGGGGTTGAAATATGAGGAGCACTTTGCAACTTTAGACAATAAGACATAGGAACAGAATTTGGCCACGTGACCCATCAAGTCTGCTCTGCTATTCAGTCATAGCTGATCCTTTTCTCCCCCCTCAGCCCCAACTACCCAGCCTTCTCCCCATAACCTTTGATGCTGTGTCTAAACAACCTGGCCTCCACAGCTGCCTGTGGTAATAAATTCCACAAATTCACCACCCTCTGGCTAATGAAATTTCTTCACACCTTTTTAAATGGACGCCCCTCTATCCTGAGGCTGTGCCCTCTTGTCCTAGACTTCCCTTGCCATGGGAAACATCATTTCCACATCTACCCTGTCTAGGCCTTTCAATATTCGAAAGGTTTGAATGAGATCCCCCCTCATCCTTCTGAATTCCAGCGAGTACAGACCCAGAGCCATCAAATGTTCCTTGTATAATAACTCTTTCATTCCTGAATCATTGTTGGGAACCTTCTCTAAACCTTCTCCAATACCAGCACACCTCTTCCTAGATGAGGAGCTTGGAACGGTTCACATTACTCAAGGTGAGGTCTCACCAGTGCCTTATAAAGTCTCAGCATCACATTCCTGCTCTTGTATTGTAGACCTCTTGAAGTGAATGCTAATATTGCATTTGCCTTCCACACAATCGACTCAACCTGCAGGTTAACCTTTAGGGTGTTCTGTACAAGGACTCCCAAGTCCTTTGCATCTCAGACTTTCAAATTTTCTCCCCATTTAGAAAATAGTCTGCATATTTGCTTCTTTTACCAAAGTGCATGACCATACATTTTCCAACATTGTATTCATTTGCCAATCTCTTGCCCAATCTCCCAACCTGTCTAAGTCCTTCTGCAGCCTACCTGTTTCCTCAACACTACTTGCCCTCCACCAGTCTTCATATCACCTGCAATCATCTAAATGTTTGATATACAACATAAAAAGAAGCGGTCCCAACACTGACCCCTGAGGAACACCGCTAGTCTCTGGCAGCCAACCAGAAAAGGATCCTTTTATTCCCACTCACTGCCTCCTACCAATCAGCCAATGCTCTAACCATGCCAGTAACCTTCCTGTAATACCATGGACTCTTAACTTAGTAAACAGCCTCATGTCTGGCACCTTGTCAAAGGCCTTCTGAAAGTCCAAATATACAACATCCACTGCATCCCCTTTACCTATCCTACTTGTAATCACCTCAAAGAGTTCCAATTGTTTCATCAGACAAGATTTTCCTTTAAAGAAACCACGCTGACTTTGTCCTGTGTCACTAAGTACTCCATAACCTCATCCTGAACAATTGACTCCAACATCTCCCAACCACTGAGGTCAAGCTAACTGGCCTACAATTTCCTTTCTGCTACCTCCCTCCTTTCTTAAAGAGTGGAGTGACATTTGCAATTTTCCAGTCCTCTGGCACCATGCCAGAGTCCAATGATTTTTGAAAGAGCATTACTAATGCCTCCACAATCACTACCATTACCTCTTTCAGAACCCTAGAGTGCAGTTCCTCTGGCCCAAGAGACTTTTGACTCTAGGTCTTTCAGCTTTTTGAGTACCTTCTCCCCTGTAATAGTAACTGCCACCCACTTCTCTTCCCTCACACTCTTCAACATCAGGCATACTGCTTGTGTCTTCCACAGTGAAGACTGATGCAAAATACTCATTTAGCTCATCAGCCATCTCCTTGTCCTCCATTATTATTTCTCTGGCCTCATTTTCTAACAGTTCTATATCCACTCTCATTTCTCTTTTATTTTTAACATACTTGAAAAAACTTTTACTATCCACTTTGATATTATTTGCTAGCTTGCTTTCATATTTCATCTTTTTCCTCACGATTTTTTAGTTGCTCTCTGTAAGGTTTTAAAAGCTTCACAATCCTCTATCTTCCTACTAATTTTTGCTTTGTTGTATGCCCTCTCTTTTACTTTTTGACTTCCCTTGTCAACCACAGTTGTACTATTTTGTCATTTGAATATTTCTTCATTTTTTGAACATAACTATCCTGCACCATCCTCGTTTTCCTCAGAAACTCACGACATTGCTGCTCTGCTGTCGTCCCTGACAGCATCTCCTTCCAATTTACTTTGGCCAACTGCTCTCTCATACCACTGTAATTTCCCTTACTCCACTGAAATACTGCCTCATCAGACTTTATGTTCCCCTATCAAGTTTCAAGTTGAACATAATCATATTGTGATCACTGGTTCCTAAGGGTTCTTTTACTTTAAGCTCCTTAATCACCTTTGGTGCATTACAGAACACCCAATCAGTATAGCTGATCCCCTAGTAGACGCAACAACAAACTGTTCTAAAAAGCCATCTTCTAGGCATTCAACAAACTCACTCTCTTGAGATCCATTTCCAATCTGATTTTCCCAATCGATCTGTATGTTGAAATCTCCCATGAGTATCATAACATTGCTCTTTTAATACACATTTTCTATTTCTTATTGTAATCTGTGGTCCACACCTCAGCTACTGTTGGGAGGTTTGTATATAACTGCCTTTAGGGTCCTTTTACCCTTGCAGTTTCTTAACCCAACTGACAAGGATTCAACATCTTCCAATCCTATGTCATATCTTTCTACTGATTTGATGCCATTCTTTACCATCAGAGCCACACCACCCCTTCTGCCTACCTTCCTATCCCTCTGATATAACGTGTAACCTTGGATATTCAGCTCCCAACTACAACTATCCTTCAGCTATGATTCAGTGATGGCCACAACTTCATACCCAATGATCTGTCAAAGTGGAACAAGATCATCCACCTTATTTCTTATACTCCATGCAGTGAGATATAACACTTTGAGTACTGTATTTGTTGCCCTTTTTGATTCTGTATTCCTTATGCACCGATACTCAGCCTGCTGGCAGCAATTATGTCCTGTCATCTTCCTGACAATCTGTCTGCTAGCTTTGCTTTTTTACCATTTGTCCTATCCTGAGTCCCTTTGCTCCAGTTCCCACCCTTGAACCAAATTCCCAGCAGCTCAGATAAACTGCCCACAAGAGTATTTGTCCCCCTCAGGTTCAGGTGCAACCCGGCACTTTTGAATAGGGCATACCTCTCCCATAAGAGATCCTAATGATCTAAGAACCTGAAGCCCTGTCCCCTGCACCAGCTTCTCAGCCACACATTAATCTGCCAGATCATCCTGTTTCTCCCCTCACTGGTGCTTGGCACAGGCAGCAATCCAGAAATTACTGCCCGGGAGGTCCTGCTTCTCAGCTTCCTACCTAACTCTCTAAACTCTCTTTTCAGGACCTCTTTGCTTTTCCTTCCTATGTCATCGGTACCAATATGTACCAAGACATCTGGCTGCTCTCTCTGTCCCTCTCCAAAATGTTATGGATGCGATTCGAGAAGTCCCTGACCCTGGCACCAGCGAGGCAGCTTACCATTTTGGGTGTCCTGTTCACGTCCACAGAATCTCCTGTCTGTTTCCCTGACTATTGAGTCCCTGATCACTATCGCTCCCCTTTTCTCCCTCTTTCCCTTCTCCACCAGTAACCCAGTCTCCACAGCATTCCCCTGGGAGATCATCCCCCACAACAGTATCCGAAATGGTATACTTATTATTGAGGGCATAAGAATAAGGGGTGCTCTGTGCTAACTGCCTATTCACATTTCCATTTCTCCTGACAGTCACCCAGCTGCTCGCCTCCTGCAACTTCAGGGTGACTACTTCCCTGTAACCCTGATGATCTCCTCACTCTCCCGTACAAGCTGCTGCTCCAGATCCCTAACACGGTCTGCAGCCGGATGCACTTCACGCAGATGTAGTTCCCAGGGAGACTCTGGGTCTCTCAGGACTCCAGCACCCGGCATGAAGAACACACGACTGCTATTTCCCATTAGGTACAGTAAGAGAGAGACAAAAGGAAGGCTTAGCAGAAGCTTACCCAGGGCTAATGCCTCCTTGAGCTTTCAAAGCCTGATATTCCTACTCTCACCACTAACCTTCTCCCAACAATAGCCACCTCGCTTGTCCTTTCTGTACTTTTAAACAAGCATCGCCGACCTGCGAAGAACCCCGTCACTGTGGCCTGCTCCTGCCACTGACTGGGCCGTCGGAATGTCTTACAGTCTTGACCACAGGGATTGCTGGTGGAAAGATTGGAAATGGAATGTTACTATCACATGTACAGAAATACATTGAGAAGTTTTTCTTGCGTACTTTGATCAGTTTTCTGGTTCAAGATGGTGCTGAGCTACAGCGTATGTCAAGGAGAGAATTAATTGTGTCTTAGGTTCTGAGGGATGGTTTTAAGGACAGTGTGAGCGTTGGGGGTCTGTTTACAGTTTAGGGTCAGGGATGATGGGGGAGCTATCGGTCAGGGGCAGGAGCCGGTGGTCGGAGTCCAGGTAGGAGTGATCTGCAGTCGATGGCTGGTAGTCCCCGAGGGTTGGGGCACCAGACTCTGCGAACAAAGATCTGCAATCCCTGTAGTCAAGGGCCGAGATCAGCAAGGCCTGAAGGTGAAGGTTTGGTGACCCGCCCTCCCCTCCCATGTCAGTGAGTCCCAGTGGTCTGTAGGAGTCTGGTGGTCGAGACTGAAGTTGGCAAGTCTGAATGTCACAGCCTGATGTCTCTGGTCTGGGCCAGGGAGTGGAGGTTTGAGGCCTAATGTCTGCAGGTCTGAGAGTCCGGGGCCAAGGCCTACAGGTTGGAGGCCCGGAGGTGGCTTGTCTGTGTTCTGAGTGAGTCGGTGGGAAGGTGAGCCTGTTTGCTGCTGTTTTGATTTATGGTTGTTGTTGTTGCTGCCCACGTTGTTCTGCTGAGCATTGTGGGCATTCTGTGTTGGTGCTGCGATGTGTGGTGACTTACGGCCTGCCTCCAGCACATGTTTCGGTGTGTTGATTGTTATTACCAGCGATGTATTTCCCTTTATTTTTCCATGTACAAGTGATAAATAAATGAATGTGAATCTCTTCAAACAGAAGGTCATTACACTGTGCATTAGAACAAGGAAATATAGCAATGTGGAATAAGTGTAACAGCTACAGAGAAAGTGCAGTGTAGATAAACAGCAAGGTGCAAGGTCACAATGAGTTAGATTGTGAGGTCAAGAGTCCATCTTATCGTACTAGGTTCCGTTCAGTCGTCTTTTTCTCCAGGGTATCTGGGAGGGCAAAGGTTTACAGTGAGAGGAATGAGATTTAACAGGAGCCTGAGGGGCAAAATTTTCACCCGCAGTGGGGGCAATATATGAAATGAATTGCCAGAGAGAGGTACATTAACAACATTTAAAAGCATGTATGTGAATAGGAAAGATTTAGAAGGATATTGGCCAAAGAAAGGCAAATAGGATTAGCTGAGATGGGAATCTTCGTCAACATGGAGCAGTTGGGCCGAATGGACTGTTTCCATACTGTGTGCCTCTGTGAGTCTACAGTAATCCCTTATTCGCTGTGTTTTTAAACATGAGCTTCCCCCCAGCACCAAGACTACCAAGTTCTATACCGATCCCACAAATTTGGAGCATCCCATCCAGCACTGAATACACTATTCCAAATGCGGCCTCGTCAGCACCTTGTACATTCTAGCCTATATACTTGGTGTCCCGAGTGACGAAGGCCATCGTGCCAGATGCTTTCTTCACCAAGTGCAGGATGAATGTGACCAGATAGTTGATGGTTAGCATGGACTCAGTGGGCTGAAGAGCCTGTTTCTCTCCTGTATCTGTCTGAGTCTGCCTGGAGTGCCCTGGATTAATCCCAGAACCCAACTGACCGTGGAGTTGTACCTCAGACAGTTGTCAGGTGTGCGTTCAGTGTTGATGTTTGCAGCCCACCCTCGTCCTCTGAACTCGCTGAAACTCTGTGGAACATTTTGTGGTCTGGAACAAACATCCCTTCGGGCTGCAAGTCCTTGCCCTCCCTTCCTGTTCCTCTCTCAGCAGCCCTCATTTTCCCTGCACCTTCTCCCTCCCTCCTCCTCTAGTGTTTTAGATACCAGCGAGGAGAGAGCGATTGAACTCCCTCCCCCATTCAGCAAGAGGTTAGAGGTGATCTGATTGTAAACTAGACCCTGCATTCCTGTCTCCCTAGCAACCTTTCACAAGCCCCTCGTCTATCTACAGTCTATACTCTTTCTGTTCCACTGCTCAGTGAGGAAGCCTCACAGATTTATTGTGCAATGGAACAGTCCCTCAGTTCAACTGGTTTATGCTTCCTATCTAAGCAAGTCCCATTCACCCATCTTTGGCATATACCCCCAAATCTTTCCTGTCCACATACTTTTTAATATCTTTTCATTCTGTTAGGAGGTACAGGAGACTGAAGGCACACACTCCACAGGAACAGCTTCTTCCCCTCTGCCATCTGATTTCTAAATGAACTATAAGCCCACGAACACAACCTCACTACTTTTTATTTCTGTTTTATTTTGCACTACTGATTTTAACTTAGCTATTTAAATAGACATATATATACTTAATGTAACTTTATTCCCTCTATTTATTTATCATGTATCTCATTCTACTGCTGCCATAACATTAACAAATGTCTCGACATATGCCAGTGATATTAAATCTGACTCTGATTATTGTTATTTTACCTGCTTCGATCTCTTCCCCTGGTAACTCGTTCCACATTTATAGCACCCTCTGTGTGAAAAAGTTGCCCCTCCTTAATAGGTTCCTGTTAAATCACTCCCTCTCATTCAAACCTGTGTCCTCTAGTTCTTGATTCCCCGACCCTGGGGAAAAGACTGTGCATGTTCACCCCATCTCTGCCCCTCGTGGTTTTATACCCCTCTGTAAGATCACCCCTCGGTCTCCTGCATGCCAATCCCAACCTACTCAACCTCTCCCTATAACTCAAGCCCTTGAGTTCTCATAATCTTCTCTGCTGCTTTTCCAGTTTACTAAAATCTTTGCTATAGCAGGACGATCAAGACTAATACAATACTGGAACATCCTGTACAACTCCTGTCCTATGTGCCCTGCCTGGTGGTCAGAGTGCCAGATTCCTTCTTCACCATACTCTCTACCTCTGTTCAGAGAACTCACCGATCCAAGAGAGAAATACTTCACCTCATCCCTTCCAGAAATGGGGTACCTTGTATTCAATGAGTTCTACCTCTCGTTTCTCCCACGCTCTCACTCTCTCTGTTCCAGGACTGTTACGAGAAGGAGTCTGTTCTACGACCAGATAACAATCAGGTCATTAACCTGACGACGCATTACATCTGGTCGGGTTGTGAGGTAAGAGAGAGCATTCAGACAATGTGTGTGTTTTTGTGGGTTAGTGGAACAGAGTGGGTGCTGCTGTAGTGTGGTGGTTAGCGTAATGCTAACGCCACACCAGCGATCCCTAATCGGGATTCAATTCCCCGTGCTGTCTGTAGGAAATTTGTACGTTCTCCCCATGGCCGTGTGGATTTCCTTTCGGTATTCCGGTTTCCTCCCAGATTCCAGGCATTTATGGGTTAGGGTTGGCAAGTTATCACCATGCTATGTTAGTGTCAGCAGAGTAGAAACACTTGAGGGCTTCTGTGCCTTTTGCCCATTGGGAGCTGCGAGAAGATGGCACGGTCTGGATGGTGGGGATCTTTTCTGCTGCATATTGCCTTCTTGAGGCAGCACGTCCTGTAGGGACTACCGGTGGTGGGGAGGAATGTGCCTGTGAGGTATTGGACTGAGCCCAATACTCTCTGCAGCATTATACATTCCTGTACATGCCAGACCAGTCAAAACCCTTTCAACAGTAGCAGTCTGTTAGACTGCAAATGCACCTGTATGCTGGGCCCAGGGCAGGTCACCCGATATGTTAATGTCCAGGAATTTAAAGTAAATGACTCTCTCCACCACCCTCCTTCCCTTTCCCGGAGTCACTGATCGTATGTTTGGTTTCTCTGACGTTGAGCGTGATGTTGTTGTTGAGGCACCCCTCAGTCAGGTGTCCTGTCTCACTCCTGTACGCTGACTCACTACCATCAACTGTGATGTCACTGGCGAACTTGAAGATGGCAGTGGAACTGTGCCTGGACACATATGTGTGGAGAGTAGAGCAGGGGTGATGATCAGTGAGAATTTAAGACTGTCTCAGACAGCCACATGAAAGTGCAGGGAATGGAGGAATATAGGCACTGTGCAGGCCGAAGGGATTAGTTGAATTAGAATCTGGTTTACTATCACTGACAATATGTTGTGAATTTTTTTTTTCGTTTATCAGCAACAGTACAGTGCGAGACCAAAAAATTACTTTAAGTCGCAATCAATAAATAGACATAAGGCATAGGAGCAGAATTAGGCCATTTGGCCCATCAGGGCTGATTTATTATCCCTGTCAACCTGATTCTCCTGCTTTCACCCCATAACCTTTGACGCCCTGATAATCAAGAACCACACGTTAACAGCCTCTCCACATCCACTCTATCATGGCCTTTCAGTATTCAGTAGGTTTCAATGAGATCCCTCCCCGTTCCTGTAAATTCCAGTGAGTACTGGTCCAGAGCCATCAAACGCTGCTCATAAGTTAACCCTTTCATTCCCAAAATCTTTCTCCAGACCAGGAATTCCCAACTTTTTTTTATTACATAGACCAATACCATTAAGCAAGGGGGTCCGTGAATCCCAGGCTAGTGAACCCCTGCTCTAGACCCTCTCAAATGCCAGCGCATCGTTTCAGATAAAGTGCCCAAGACTGCTCACAACACTAGGTGTGGTCTGACCAGTGCTTTATAAGACCTCAACATTACATCCTTTCTTTCATATTCTAGTCTATTCAGAATGAATGATGCATTCCTTACCACCGACTCAAACTGCAAGTTAACCTTTAAGGAATCCTGCACGAGGTTTCCCAAGTCCCCTTGCACCTCTGAGTTTTTCAATTTCCTCCCCTTTTAGGAAATAGTCTACACCTTTATTCCGTCTACCAAAGTGCATGACCATACACTTCCTTACACTGTATTCCATCTGCCACTTCTTTGTCGTTTTCTCCTAATATGCCTGAGTCCTTTTGGACACTGCCTGATTTCTCAGCAATACCTGCCCCTCCACCTATCTTTGAATAGTCTGTAAAACTTGGCCACCAATTCAGTCATCTAACTCATTGACATATAACGTGAAAAGCAGTGGTCTCAACTCCGACCCCTGCAGAACACCTCAGTGCAAAAGAAGAATAGTGAGTTATTGTTTATTAACTGTTCAGAAATCTGATGGTGATGGGAAAGAAGCTGTTTCTAAAATTGTTGAGTGTGGGTCTCCAGGCTCCTGAACCTCCTCGCTGATGGTAGTAATGAGGAGAGGGAGTGGCCCAGATGGCGAGGGTCCTTAATGATGCACCCCACCTTCTTGAGACACCACCTCTTGAAGATGACCTCGGTGGTGGGGACGGTTCAGCCTGTGATGGAGTTGGCCGGGTCTACAACCCTCTGCAGTCTCTTGCGAGGCTGTGCGTTAGCGTCTCCATTATCAGACAGTGAGGCAACCAATCAGAAAGATCTCCACTATATGCCTTGGTCAGGCATTAGGTCACTGGTTTAATTAGCTCAGCGCTGTTGGGCGGTTTCTTTGCTGTGCTGTTCAAAGGTTCGAAGGTTCATTTTATTATCAAAGTATGTATGCAGAATACAACTCTGAGAATTGCCTTCTCCAGATGGCCATGAAATACGGAAAACCCATGGTGGTCGTTGAAGGAAAAGACATCAACAACCCCCTCCCCCGCATGAATAAAAAGAAACAAAACTCGCAAAACCTCCAATTCCCCCTTTGCACAAAAACTGACAGATCACCCACCCAGCAGCTGGAACATCAAACCCCAAACCCCCGACCCACTCCCACACAGAAAAACAGTGACATTAACATCAAACTCTCAAACCCTGCTCTCGCACAGAAAAGCTCTCAGATCGCCCGCCCAGAAAATGGCGACAAGAAAGAAAACACAGAACACTACGGGAGACCAGATAAACTACAGTCCGCACCAATAATCACATAAGCCTCTGCATTTTGAAAACATCCTCTGTCGTTATGTTCTGTAATAACATAATAAAAGCAAAGATCAAATGTAATAGAAGCAAGACCGTAATGCTGAAGCTTATAAGGCGTTGGTCAGAGCATATATGGAGTACTGTGAGCCACATTTAACATGGAATGTGCTGGTATTCAAGAGGTTCCGGGGGAAGTTTGCAAGAATAATCCTGAGCGTAAAAGGGTTAACATGTTAGGAATGTTTGATGACTGTGGAGACTGGATCAAAGAGGGGGATCTCATTGAAATGGAATGAATATTGAAAGGACTAGATATAATGAATGTGTAGAGGACAATTGCTATGGTGGGAGTGTCTAGGACCAGAGGACACAACCTCAAAATAGAGGGACGTCCCAATAGACTAGAGATAAGGAGGAATTTCTTTAGCCAGAGGGTGGTGAATCTGTGTAATCATTGCTGCAGAAGGCAGAGGAGGGCAAGTTATTGAAAGTGGAGGTTGATAGAATTTTGATTAGTAAGGCTGTCACGGGTTACAGGAAGAAGGCAGGAGAATGGGGCTGAGAGAGATAATAAATCAGCCATGATTGAGTGGCAGTGCAGGCTCAATGGGCTGAATAGCCTGAATCTGTTCTTGTGTCTTATGGATATATTCAGACTTGCGAATGGTTTGTGTTATGAAACAGTCATCGGGACTGGGATCTTGGAACTCAGGGTCTTCCTGGACAGATTGGAATGTAATGGATGCCGGGGTAAAGTCGCGTCAGCTCGAAGGGCATTGTCATCTCCCCACTAGCCCAGCTCATTCTGTGTCTGGGGGAGCAGTCAGCCAACACCCTTGTTATTGGGGGGAGTCTTTGATGATGGGCGGTGGTGCTGGGGCAGGGTGGGTGTTGGGGGCTGTGGCTTTGGGACCATTGATACCCTACACTGGGGACCTGACCACTCTTTGCCCCGCTGCCTCGACAGGTGGTGGAGGAGGAGCAGACACGCTTTCTCAGCTGCCTGGGAGGCAGGAGCTTCCGCTCCGTCAGAGAGCGCTGGTGGTACATCGCCCTCAGCAAGTGCGGGGTAGGTGGCAGCTTCTATCTCCCCTGGCCTTACCTTCTCTCCATGACCAGTCTCTGGACCCTGCAACGCTCCCCATCTCTCTGCTCCCCCCTCCATACCTGACACCCCTCCCTGTCTCTGTGAACCCCTCCTGGACCCTAGACCCATCTCTGCCTCTGTGACCTCCTCCAGCCTGTGCACCTCTCTCTGTGAACCCCTACACTCATCCCCGTCCCTTTGACCCCCTGCGACCCCCATTCTGTCAACGTCTCCAGCCAAAACTATAACCAATACTGAATTCTAGCCCCTCCAAGATTTAGCCTCCTGTCTACTGCTCCCACCCCCCCCCCCCCATAACTCCTCTCTCCACCATCGATATCTGAGCCTTCAACTGCTGGGGTCCCAACCTCTGGAATTCTCTGAATCACCCTCACCTTTCTCGCCTCAGGATTGGGACTTTTGCTGCGGTTTGTGGGCCTTACGGTTCCGTTTGTTTTGAGGGAGCAACTCCCCCCCCCCACCACCATCATGATAATTACCCCACCGTGACAATGCACCTTCAGTTATGGTTGGAGCACACCGCTGGTTACGGTGAGGCTTCCAGTCGCCACGCCGCCTCTGATCACCGGGTTACCGCGCATTCCGGTCACAGCGCCTCCCAGTTACAATACACCCACGGTTACAACCCTACAGTTCTTCTTAAGTTCATCACCCCACTGGACCATAGGCTGCTCACCAGGTTCCTCTGTCCTGGGCCCATGGAAGGTTGACCTGCCCTGTGGCTTCCATTTTTACCACATGATTTCGCAGGTCATCCAGGTCAAGATCCTTCCTCTCCAGCGATGAGGCCTAAGGAGCTTCTGTTGGTGTTCCTGCTGCTCTGGGCTTTTACTGGATGAACTTGCTAGCCCCATGCCCAACCCTCCTTTCGTAGCCGGGCTTGGGACCGTCCATGAGTTCACATTTACACTGTTCCCACTGTATGTACTCAAGCCGCTGCTGCCATCGCCCCTGCCCGCCTCATGGTGCCCCTCCCACAAGGTATTAACAACCTCTCTGTCCTTGCCATGGTGACCACCGCCCCTGGATACTAACACCCCCTCTTCTCTTGTGATGCCTCCCCTTGGGTCGCTAACAACTCCTCCCCTCCCCGTAGTGCCCTCTCTCAGACACTGACAACCCCTCGTCTCCCCATAGTACCCCACCCTAGGGACACCAACACACTTTCCCCGTCCCTTTGTGCTCCTCCCTTGGGTCGCTAACAACTCCTCCCATCCCCAGGCAAAAACATGCACTTCAATTCTTGTGGTTCCCTCCCCCCCGACACTAAAAACCTCTCCCCTCCCTGTGGTACCTCCCTCAGAGACTAATATCCCCTTCCCTCCCTGTGGTGCCCTCCCCCACTCACTAATAACCCCTCCCTTTGAAGCACTGACATCCCCTCTCCTCCCATGGTTCCCCCTCTTGGGGCACTAAAACGCCATGATGCCCTCCCTCATGCACTAACAGCCCCTCCCTCCCATCTCACCCACAGAGCAGTGGGCTGCAGCTTCACTACGAGATGAAACTCACCAACGGCCACTCCTTCTGGACACAGGAGTTCTCAGCGGACGAGGCCGGTATGTTGGAGGCTCGGGGCTGGGGTGTGGTTTCAAGCGTTGGGTGAATGGAATCTGTACCCACTGGAGTTTGGAAGGTGGAGGGGCAGACCTCAGACTCCGAGAGGACAGCAGAGGGGAGATGAGATGCCTCCTTCCCAGTGTGGGTGGTGGAGAATAGATTACTGTTAGAGGAGAGGCTGAGCGAGCTAGGGTTTTCTCTTTGCAGTGAAGGAGGATGAGAGGTGAATTGCCAGAAATTTTTTCCAAGTCCGACGAGGGCAAATACGAGAGAGCATAATTTTAAAGTTGGAGGAAAACATAAGGGGGGGGGTGTTGGAGGTAGGGTTTTTTACACAGAGAGTGGAGGGATAATGAAATGCACTGGCGGGGTGGGGATAGAGGCAGCAGTAAATGCTTGGGAGACTGGGGAGGGATTGAAGGAGAGTGGAAACTTGGGTTGGAAGATCTGCCGTGGTCACTTATGAATGACAGGACAGGACAGAGGGGCTGAATGGCCCGATTCTACCTTTTTCCCTCCAGAGTGACGGTGTGAGACTGGGAGGGAGGGATGGGGATGGAGGGAGGAGGAGAGAGTGGGTATGGATAAGGTGAATTCGGGGCAGGGGGTTTGAAGAGGCAAGGGAGGCCGAGATGTGACAGAGGGGGGAGCGACGGGAGAAAGAAAGTCAAGGGAAGGAGATAGGGAGGGAATTAAGGAGTGAAATGGGAGGGGGAGATGAGAAAATGGCAGTGATGAGGGAGGAGAGGAGTGAGGGTGGATTATTGAGTGCAGGGAGGGATGAGAGGTTTGGGTGGGAAGGAAGATGGAGGGGAGGAGGAGAGATGGAAGGTTGCAGAGAAACCATCAGAATTAGATTAGATCAATTACAAAAAAAATAAATCAATGGCACAAAAGAGGGATAACTAGGGATGATGTGTTCATGGACCATTCAGAAATCTGACGGCAGAGGGGAAGAACATGTTCATGAATTGAGTGTGGATCTTTAGGTTCCTGTATCCCCTCCCCAGTGGTAGTAGTGAGAAGAGGGAATGTCCTGAATGGTGAGGGTCTTTAGTGATGGATGTCACCTTGAGGCACTGTCTCGAGGTGGGGAGGGTTGTGCCCGTGATGGAGCTGGCTGTGTCCACAACCCTCTGCAGCCTCTTTCGATACTTTGCATTGGAGCCCCCGCACCAGGCAGAGGTGCAGCCGGTCCGAATGCTCTCTGTGCTCCGAAGGAATTTGCTGGAGTCTTCGGTGACATACCGGGTTGCCTCAACCTCCTCCGAATTATGGCTGCTGACGTGCCTTCGTCACGATTGAATTAACGTATTGGGCCCAGGGTCAGTCCTGTGAGATGTTTATGCCCAGGAACCAAGAGAATGGAACAGAAGGGGAAGGACCCTTGAGAGCGGAGGAGAAACCCCAGGACTTTTATCCTCACTGGAAATCGTTGAGCGGGTGGGCATGCTCAGTTCTGGGGCATCCTGAGGAGCTCAGGGGAGTTGGAGGGGCTTTGAGATGGGATAGGGAAGGGGAGGAGTTCTCCACAGGGAATCGAGTCAGGAGGGAGCTGGAGATAACGGAAGACTGGGTGAGAGTTGGATCGAGAACAGGGATAGAATGACACAAAGGGGAAGAGAAGCTGGTGCAGATGCAGAAAGCAAGTCTGTCAGGGCTGAGAGAAGAGAGGATGGGCCAGAGGGGACTTGGCCACTGTCCTGATGACCACCTTTCCCCACAGGGATCTTAGAGACAGACATCACCTTCCTGGGCATCTTCCTACTCCTCTTCTGCATCTCCTGTTACTTTGCCCGTGAGTGGACATCCCTTCAGGCAGACACCCCCTTGGCTGATGGGAGAGGGGGCAACGTAACCCTGAGGGTGGGGAGGTGAGGGTGCTGGGCAGAACATCAGGTGTTGGGGGTGAGTGGAGGGTGAGCAATGGAGAGGCTGGGAAGGAGACAGGAAAGGGATAGACTGGGTGAGAAGGGGAAGGGAAGAGTGGGTGTAATGGGAGAGAAGGAATGAAGGACTGAGAATGGGAAGTGGGGAGTGAGGAAGGGACAGGGAATGGGGAGATTGGAAAGTGGGAAGGGGAGGAGGAGGGAAGGAATAGAGGGACTGGGAATGGAGAGAGATGGGATTGAGGAGGGGGAGGTAGTAGGAGGGATAGGGAAGGAAAGGGTGTGGAAGGGAAGATGGTGATGGAGGGAGCGGGACAGGAGGAGGAGGAAGGGAAGTGGAGAGGGAAGTGGTATGGAGAGTGGGGGAAGAAAAGGATGTCGGGCAAACAGGACAGGATGAGGTGCGTATTGTGATGGGGAAGGGAAGGACTGATCTCCAACTCTGACTGCCTGCACTCACAGACCTGCTGAAGGCACGACTTCTCCTACATGTCACCTACAAAATGTTCCTGGTCGCCACCGGAGTAGAAGGTGAGAGTTTCCCATTTCCCCCTCTCCCCATCTCCCCTCCCACCCTCTCCCCCACCTTCTCTCCCACCTCCCCATACCCTCTCTCCCACCCCTCTCCTTCCTCCCCCACATCTCTATCCTTTCCCCTCCCCCCTTACCCCTCTCCCCCTCACCCCCACCCTCTCCCCATCTCCTCCCTCTCTCCCCCTTTCCCCACTCTTCGTCCTCTCCCCCCAACCCATTTGTATGTGATGGAACAGTGTGGAGGGAGCTTCACTCTGTGTCTGACCCCGGGAGTGTGTGATGGGACGGTGTGGAGGGAGCCTCACTCTGTGTCTGACCCCGGGAGTGTGTGATGGGACGGTGTGGAGGGAGCTTCACTCTGTGTCTGACCCTGGGAGTGTGTGATGGGACGGAGTGGAGGGAGTTTCACTCTGTGTCTGACCCCGGGAGTGTGTGATGGGACGGTGTGGAGGGAGCTTCGCTCTGTGTCTGACCCCGGGAGTGTGTGATGGGACGGTGTGGAGGGAGCTTCACTCTGTGTCTGACCCCGGGAGTGTGTGATGGGACGGTGTGGAGGGAGCTTCACTCTGTGTTTGACCCCAGGAGTGTGTGTTGGGAAGGTTTAGAGGGTGCTTCACTCTGAACCTCCTCCGAAGCAGACACAGAAAGGCCTCTACAAAGATGGCATACAACTGGCTGGACATGGGGTTTCCCTGATGTACTCCTCTTCAACTTGGAATGGGCGCCGTCAACGATCCATTGACCTTTACAAGGTATTATGTGGCAGTTGTATAAGAGCTGAACACGGGCTACAAAGTGTGGTCTGAGCCCAAAAGCAGAATGCCCACCAGGAAACTGTGGTCTGCCTTGTCAAGGGAAAGAAATGCTGCCAGGGACCCAGTCTCCTGAAGCAGGTAGATCAGGTCCTGAACTAGATGGACATTATCCTGAATGCACCGGCCTGGGACCAGATAGGATTGGCAGGATGGATCATCTGCCCAACACTAAGCTAAGGTAGTTGGCCATTGCCCAGGTGAAGATCTTATAGTCCACTCACAACAGAGAGACCAGATGCCAATTCTTTCACTGGCAGAGGTCTTCCTTCATGACAGTTTTCTGCCACGAAAGGGCATCTGCCCAGTGGCTAGGCTCTCCCCAGGACAAAACTAAAGTCATCCCTCAAGACATCCCAGAAAGCCTAAAAAAAACTGAACGATCAGGCTGTCCGGGCCAGGGGACTTGCCCTTCTGGAGTCGTTGAGTGGGCTGTAGACAGCTCAGCTCAAGTCAGGGGAGAAACCAGCAACAACAGGTCCTCTGGATTAACCATCAGCCAGACCTCACTGCATGTGAGAACAAGGACCTGCAGGCGGAGCAGACTTCTTTGTAGATTCCATCAGGATTCATGGTGGAGGAGCCATTAGCAGCTAGAAACTCCACTACCTGTTTTGGGACTCCCCGCCTCTTCTCACAGTGTTTGGATCTGCCTCGTGACTGCTGAAGCTGCAGATTCCTCAGGTTGTCTTTCTTCCTCTGGCATTCCTGCCATAACAGTGGGTCCCCAGCAGTTGGACCCAGATGAGAGTCTGAGTCAAGCCACTCTCTCTCGAGCCACTCAATCTCAGAGCCCTGCCTCCATTGACCTCCAAAAGTCCCTCCAACATAGAAGCCCGATATGGGCAAAGCCCACATCCCACCATACACATAGTGAGTAGATATCCTTCCATGCCTCCCTCTGGGTGGCCCAAAGCACCCGGAACAAATCCCAGAATCGACTGTCCTCCAGCAGCCGAGAAGCAGAGCCCAGATCCTACCCGTGAGTGAGGAGAATCGAACTCCATCCACACGGGATGTAGAGCCCGGATCCTACCCGTGAGTGAGGAGAATCGAACTCCATCCACACGGGATGCAGAGCCCAGATCATACCCGTGAGTGAGGAGAATCGAACTCCATCCACACGGGATGCAGAGCCCGGATCCTACCCGTGAGTGAGGAGAATCGAACTCCATCCACACGGGATGCAGAGCCCGGATCCTACCCGTGAGTGAGGAGAATCGAACTCCATCCACACGGGTTGCAGAGCCCGGATCCTACCCGTGAGTGAGGAGAATCGAACTCCATCCACACGGGATGCAGAGCCCGGATCCTACCCGTGAGTGAGGAGAATCGAACTCCATCCACACGGGATGCAGAGCCGAGATCCTACCCGTGACTGCGGGGAATCGAACTCCATCCACACGGGATGCAGAGCCCAGATCCTACCCGTGAGTGAGGAGAATCGAACTCCATCCACACGGGATGCAGAGCCCGGATCCTACCCGTGAGTGAGGAGAATCGAACTCAATCCACACGGGATGCAGAGCCCAGATCCTACCCGTGAGTGAGGAGAATCGAACTCCATCCACACGGGATGCAGAGCCCAGATCCTACCCGTGACTGCGGGGAATCGAACTCCATCCACACGGGATGCAGAGCCCAGATCCTACCCGTGAGTGAGGGGAATCGAACTCCATCCACACGGGATGCAGAGCCCAGATCCTACCCATGAGTGAGGGGAATCGAACTCCATCCACACGGGATGCAGAGCCCAGATCCTACCCGTGAGTGAGGGGAATCGAACTCCATCCACACGGGATGCAGAGCCCGGATCCTACCCGTGACTGCGGGGAATCGAACTCCATCCACACGGGATGCAGAGCCCAGATCCTACCCATGAGTGAGGAGAATCGAACTCCATCCACACGGGATGCAGAGCCCAGATCCTACCCGTGAGTGAGGGGAATCAAACTCCATCCACACGGGATGCAGAGCACAGATCCTACCCTTGAGTGAGGGGAATCGAACTCCATCCACACGGGATGCAGAGCCCGGATCCTACCCGTGAGTGAGGAGAATCGAACTCCATCCACACGGGATGCAGAGCCCAGATCCTACCCGTGAGTGAGGGGAATCGAACTCCATCCACACGGGATGCAGAGCCCGGATCCTACCCGTGAGTGAGGGGAATCGAACTCCATCCACACGGGATGCAGAGCCCGGATCCTACCCGTGAGTGAGGGGAATCGAACTCCATCCACACGGGATGCAGAGCCCAGATCCTACCCGTCAGTGAGGAGAATCGAACTCCATCCACACAGGATGCAGAGCCCAGATCCTACCCGTGAGTGAGGGGAATCGAACTCCATCCACACGGGATGCAGAGCCCAGATCCTACCCGTGAGTGAGGGGAATCGAACTCCATCCACACGGGATGCAGAGCCCGGATCCTACCCATGAGTGAGGAGAATCGAACTCCATCCACACGGGATGCAGAGCCCAGATCCTACCCGTGAGTGAGGGGAATCGAACTCCATCCACACGGGATGCAGAGCCCAGATCCTACCCGTGAGTGAGGAGAATCGAACTCAATCCACACCGGATGCAGAGCCCAGATCCTACCCGTGAGTGAGGAGAATCGAACTCAATCCACACGGGATGCAGAGCCCAGATCCTACCCGTGACTGCGGGGAATCGAACTCCATCCACACGGGATGCAGAGCCCAGATCCTACCCGTGAGTGAGGGGAATCGAACTCCATCCACACGGGATGCAGAGCCCAGATCCTACCCATGAGTGAGGGGAATCGAACTCCATCCACACGGGATGCAGAGCCCAGATCCTACCCGTGAGTGAGGGGAATCGAACTCCATCCACACGGGATGCAGAGCCCGGATCCTACCCGTGACTGCGGGGAATCGAACTCCATCCACACGGGATGCAGAGCCCAGATCCTACCCATGAGTGAGGAGAATCGAACTCCATCCACACGGGATGCAGAGCCCAGATCCTACCCGTGAGTGAGGGGAATCAAACTCCATCCACACGGGATGCAGAGCACAGATCCTACCCTTGAGTGAGGGGAATCGAACTCCATCCACACGGGATGCAGAGCCCGGATCCTACCCGTGAGTGAGGAGAATCGAACTCCATCCACACGGGATGCAGAGCCCAGATCCTACCCGTGAGTGAGGGGAATCGAACTCCATCCACACGGGATGCAGAGCCCGGATCCTACCCGTGAGTGAGGGGAATCGAACTCCATCCACACGGGATGCAGAGCCCGGATCCTACCCGTGAGTGAGGGGAATCGAACTCCATCCACACGGGATGCAGAGCCCAGATCCTACCCGTCAGTGAGGAGAATCGAACTCCATCCACACAGGATGCAGAGCCCAGATCCTACCCGTGAGTGAGGGGAATCGAACTCCATCCACACGGGATGCAGAGCCCAGATCCTACCCGTGAGTGAGGGGAATCGAACTCCATCCACACGGGATACAGAGCCCGGATCCTACCCATGAGTGAGGAGAATCGAACTCCATCCACACGGGATGCAGAGCCCAGATCCTACCCGTGAGTGAGGGGAATCGAACTCCATCCACACGGGATGCAGAGCCCAGATCCTACCCGTGAGTGAGGAGAATCGAACTCAATCCACACCGGATGCAGAGCCCAGATCCTACCCGTGACTGCGGGGAATCGAACTCCATCCACACGGGATGCAGAGCCCAGATCCTACCCGTGAGTGAGGGGAATCGAACTCCATCCACACGGGATGCAGAGCCCGGATCCTACCCGTGAGTGAGGAGAATCGAACTCCATCCACACGGGATGCAGAGCCCGGATCCTACCCGTGAGTGAGGAGAATCGAACTCCATCCACACGGGATGCAGAGCCCGGATCCTACCCTTGAGTGAGGGGAATCGAACTCCATCCACACGGGATGCAGAGCCCAGATCCTACCCGTGAGTGAGGGGAATCGAACTCCATCCACACGGGATGCAGAGCCCGGATCCTACCCGTGAGTAAGGGGAATCGAACTCCATCCACACGGGATGCAGAGCCCGGATCCTACCCGTGAGTGAGGGGAATCGAACTCAATCCACACGGGATGCAGAGCCCAGATCCTACCCGTGAGTGAGGGGAATCGAACTCCATCCACACGGGATGCAGAGCCCGGATCCTACCCGTGACTGCGGGGAATCGAACTCCATCCACACGGGATGCAGAGCCCAGATCCTACCCATGAGTGAGGAGAATCGAACTCCATCCACACGGGATGCAGAGCCCGGATCCTACCCATGAGTGAGGAGAATCGAACTCCATCCACACGGGATGCAGAGCCCAGATCCTACCCGTGAGTGAGGGGAATCGAACTCCATCCACACGGGATGCAGAGCCCAGATCCTACCCGTGAGTGAGGAGAATCGAACTCAATCCACACGGGATGCAGAGCCCAGATCCTACCCGTGACTGCGGGGAATCGAACTCCATCCACACGGGATGCAGAGCCCAGATCCTACCCGTGAGTGAGGGGAATCGAACTCCATCCACACAGGATGCAGAGCCCAGATCCTACCCGTGAAGGATAATGTATTGTCCGATGGAAATATAAAAGTCACTCAGTTCATACGGGCTTCAGCCTTTGGGGACCGCTGGGTTTTCAATTGTTGGAGAGAGAGAGAGATTTTGAGAATAGAACTTGCCAGCTTTCCTTTATCCGCGCTTGATCCGTATTTGTCCTTTAGCGAGGCCGTTCCGTGGAGGACGTCATCCGGGCAAGGATGGACACACACACAAGCCTCCACCGGTCTCATACGTTTCTCCTGGTGTGTCTGAAGGGGTTGTTCCCCAGACCCTCTTTTATCCTTACTCACGGGGTCTCAGATGTCAATCAGGTTGGAATGATGCAATCCCTCAACCAGCCCACTCTGGTCACCCCCTGAGGGCTTCAGTGAATAGTACAGTACTCAATACACAATTCCGTCTCCAAGAGACAATGGCCGTTATCCGTGGCTTTGTATCGCTGAGGCCAGGACCCACATTCCAAACCCTTGAGGATCCTGCGTGTCTCTCTCTCATTTCCTGGGTCCCAGACCCGAATTAATAGCAATCTTGTGATTCTCACAAAGGAGGGGGCTACTTTGTACCCTTCGGCCCCTCAGAGTTGTGGCACATTCGTAACACCCCCTTCCTTCAACGCGTTTTTACCATCGGTAAAAACAAAGTAATACAGAGTCTTACAGGATTTTAGAATCTAACACAATACAAAAGTTTTTTTTTCACTACAGAGTAATACAGTTATACATTCAATTCAGCATCTAAACAGTTAACAATTACATTGTCACTTCCTTTAATATCTCAACATCTTGTAGCATCAGACTTCAATTTAATAACCACCTATTTGTATTTCTTTCCACAAACAAAAACTAAAGAGTTGTGATCTTAGCTTACGTGTATACTACAAAAGTTCATGCAAAGACTAATCTTTATGTTACTTTCAAACTTAACAGTCAATCTTCCATGGGGTTGTCTTTATTATTCACATGCTTTGTCGAAATCCCTTAAAATCGGATCCTGTTATTTAAAATGGCATCCCGTCAACCCTCGCCCCTTTTCCAGTTAACTCCCACGTGGTGAGCTTGTGCACCATGGCGAAATAGGCTTTTGCCCACTCCTTTCATAGGAGTTATCTTATCAACAATGTGTTCCAAACTTAGACCATTTTCCAAATTTCCACACAATTCTTTAAGTTTAAGCAAGTTGCTAGTTTTCTCTTCAGGACCCTTCATGCTATTAGTTCTCAATTCAAGATCTGAAAGCGATCCCTCTTTGTTCAAACAGCATTTCGAATTCTGCTTTTTCACAGCACACGCTTGAATAACAATAGCGTGTGGGGCACCTTTACATTCCAACTCAACCTGTAATTGATTCACAGGCACCACGTTACCAAGCCATTGTCTCTGTAGCCTGGTTGCTGCTTCTGACATTAATCCAGACTTTAAGATTTCTTCATTCAATTTAGGAACTACACTTTTCCCTTTTCCTTCAATAATAAGATTCACATCACCACCTTTTATCTCCTCACTAACTTTTAACACACCTTCGAACACAAATAACTGGGAATTCTCACTTCCCACTATTACCAAGGTTAACCCTTTCTTCACTGAACCAAGTCCATCTGACCCACAAGGACTGCATTCCTTTTCAACTGAATCAAATACCTCAGACTTTTTCTGGGCTCCATTACTAGGTTCAATACCACGTGCGTCCACATCTTGAACACACTCAAATGGGACATTTGCCTCTTCCAGGCTTTCAATACCCGTACCCTTTTCAAATTCTAAATTCCCCTGATCCTCCCAGCTACTCTCTGGGCAACTCCCTTCCGGAGTAAACTCAACCCCGCGAGCTGAAACAACCTCATCTGCCAACCCAGCAGACTTCTTCAAGGTAATGGCATCCTTTTCATCTAGGACTGCCCTCATTTCATTATCGGGAACACCTTTAGAATTTTCAACTTCTTCAAACAGTTCTGCCAAACCAGACAGATCATCCATGTCCAACTCTGGACCTTTTAACAGCCTTATCTGTTTTTCATCTTTACTTCGTGCCTCTATAAATTTTCTCCTGGCTAAGGGCAGGACTACCTCCTCCCCTTACTCTCTTTCACTTTACTATTCTCCGTTTTACCACCCTCTAAACCCTCGTGATACAGGGTCGGTAAAAACGTCTCGGCCAAATCGATACTGGCCTGATTTAAACTGGTCTCGTTCTCAGCTGCCTTTCTCGACATGCTGCGAGTGATCGCGCATGTGGGATAGATCTTGGAATCTAGGGGCGGGACCTCAACACTCACAGGCTGGCTCGTCAGCTTCATTGCTGACCAAACCTTACCACCGGCTAAATCGTTACCAAGAAGGACATCCACGTCAGTTCTCGGGAATTCTGATCATACCCCTATTTCAACTGGTCCAGATACCAGATCACAATTCAGAATGATCCTATGCAAGGGCACCGCTTCTGTCCCTTTTCCTATTCCTCTCAAAGCTACCATTCCTGTCTTGCGACCAAAATCCAGTACCTTACTGCTAATCAATGACAGTTCAGCTCCCGTGTCTCTCCAGATCCGCACTGGAACTGGTGTGTCTCCCTCTCTCACAGACACGGTTCCTTTTGAAGTACATTTCTCAGACCCTTCTCATACTCTGTCTACCTGGGGCTCTCTCGTCGATTTACTGATTACCACAGCACATCCTATAGGGACTGCTGCTTTCCATTTTCCTGTCTCCTTCCTCGGAGCAAGGCACCTAGATGCAATATGTCCCACCTTTCCACAATTAAAACAGGTCAAGCCAGGAACTCTCCTGCTGTCTTGCCTCTCCTCCTCAATCTTACCACTAGCTCCTGGTGGGACCTCTGCCTCAGCCGGCGGGCTTTCTCTACCATTCCCACGGTCTCTCTGGTAACTTTTATTCGAGGAAAACTTTGTCTTGTGGTTTAGGGCATATTCATCTGCGAACCTAGCAAATTCGGAGATGGACTTATTCGGCTTCTCATTCAAATACATCCGGATATCATCCGAAACACAACCTTTAAATTCCTCAATCAGAATTAACTCCCTGAGACGCCAAAAATCTTCTTCCACTATTTCTGCTGCACATCAGCGAACCAAGAGCACACCCCTCTCATAGGTAAACTCGGTATACGTCTGATTCCACCCTTCTTTTAAATTTCTGAACTTTTGTCTATAGGCCTCAGGTACCAATTCATAGGTCCAAAGAATGGCCTCTTTTACTTTCTCATAATTCTCCGACTCTTCCTCTTCCATGGACAACGCCGCATATGCCCGTTGTGCCTTCCCTTTTAACACACTTTGTAACAACGCCACCCACTGCTCTTTGGGCCACTTCTGATTCACTGCCACCT
The DNA here is from genome assembly GCF_048418815.1 of Hemitrygon akajei. Classification (NCBI taxonomy): domain Eukaryota; kingdom Metazoa; phylum Chordata; class Chondrichthyes; order Myliobatiformes; family Dasyatidae; genus Hemitrygon; species Hemitrygon akajei. The sequence goes on along the minus strand of NC_133124.1, from coordinate 183,828,012 downwards.
TTTCAAAAAGCAAGAAATAACTATCAACATCGGTTTCCTCGAATGGAGGTACTAACCTCAACTCCCGACTAACATTAAACCGCTCCTCTTGGTCTGACCCTTGAACTCTTCGCTCTTGCCTTAACTTCTCCATATCCAAGTCATGTTGCCTCTGTTTCTCTTTTTCAGCTGCTTCCAGCTGTTTTAACTGAATTTCATGTTCCAACCTTAACTTCTCCAACTCTAACTGAGCCGTCCCTCTAGCTGGTACCTTTTCAGGGATATTTTCCAATACCTCAGCTGAAAACACATTCTTCACAATATGATACTGAGTTATGGCCCTCCGCACCTCCCGCTTTTTCATTGACAACCTCACCTCTGCAAGGTTTAGTCCTTTCGCAGTATTTATCAATTCCAACTTGGTGGCAGCCTCTAGCGCCTCCAGAGTCGGGTTTTCTATAAATTCATCCACGTCCATCTTTGCTGGTTTCTCGTCTGGCTACCCGCGCAACCAGACCCACGTTTGGACTTAAGCCCAATTCACTGGCCCTCCAATTTGGTATCAAATCTCTAGACGAGATCCCCAAGTTGTTACGAACCCCGTAACTGGGTCACTTACCAGCAAAGATAGAGAGGTCCGTTGAAGTCTGATGGTACTATTTTTAACAGTATTTATTGGTAAAAATACACAAAAATAATATCAATGCAAACATACAGATAATATATGTCATCAATACTAAGTCTAAAGGTGCGGGTATAATAATAATCAATAAGAAATAGCTCTATCGTTGTCTAGGGGATAATGTATTGTCCGATGGAAATACAAAAGTCACTCAGTTCATACAGGCTTCAGCCTTTGGGGACCGCTGGGTTTTCAATTGTTGGAGAGAGAGAGAAATTTTGAGAATAGAACTTGCCAGCTTTCCTTTATCCGCGCTTGATCCGTATTTGTCCTTTAGCGAGGCCGTTCCGTGGAGGACGTCATCCGGGCAAGGATGGACACACACACAAGCCTCCACCGGTCTCATACGTTTCTCCTGGTGTGTCTGAAGGGGTTGTTCCCCAGACCCTCTTTTATCCTTACTCACGGGGTCTCAGATGTCAATCAGGTTGGAATGATGCAATCCCTCAACCAGCCCACTCTGGTCACCCCCTGAGGGCTTCAGTGAATAGTACAGTACTCAATACACAATTCCGTCTCCAAGAGACAATGGCCGTTATCCGTGGCTTTGTATCGCTGAGGCCAGGACCCACATTCCAAACCCTTGAGGATCCTGCGTGTCTCTCTCTCATTTCCTGGGTCCCAGACCCGAATTAATAGCAATCTTGTGATTCTCACAAAGGAGGGGGCTACTTTGTACCCTTCGGCCCCTCAGAGTTGTGGCACATTCGTAACACCCCCTTCCTTCAACGCGTTTTTACCATCGGTAAAAACAAAGTAATACAGAGTCTTACAGGATTTTAGAATCTAACACAATACAAAAGTTTTTTTTTCACTACAGAGTAATACAGTTATACATTCAATTCAGCATCTAAACAGTTAACAATTACATTGTCACTTCCTTTAATATCTCAACATCTTGTAGCATCAGACTTCAATTTAATAACCACCTATTTGTATTTCTTTCCACAAACAAAAACTAAAGAGTTGTGATCTTAGCTTACGTGTATACTACAAAAGTTCATGCAAAGACTAATCTTTATGTTACTTTCAAACTTAACAGTCAATCTTCCATGGGGTTGTCTTTATTATTCACATGCTTTGTCGAAATCCCTTAAAATCGGATCCTGTTATTTAAAATGGCATCCCGTCAACCCTCGCCCCTTTTCCAGTTAACTCCCACGTGGTGAGCTTGTGCACCATGGCGAAATAGGCTTTTGCCCACTCCTTTCATAGGAGTTATCTTATCAACAATGTGTTCCAAACTTAGACCATTTTCCAAATTTCCACACAATTCTTTAAGTTTAAGCAAGTTGCTAGTTTTCTCTTCAGGACCCTTCATGCTATTAGTTCTCAATTCAAGATCTGAAAGCGATCCCTCTTTGTTCAAACAGCATTTCGAATTCTGCTTTTTCACAGCACACGCTTGAATAACAATAGCGTGTGGGGCACCTTTACATTCCAACTCAACCTGTAATTGATTCACAGGCACCACGTTACCAAGCCATTGTCTCTGTAGCCTGGTTGCTGCTTCTGACATTAATCCAGACTTTAAGATTTCTTCATTCAATTTAGGAACTACACTTTTCCCTTTTCCTTCAATAATAAGATTCACATCACCACCTTTTATCTCCTCACTAACTTTTAACACACCTTCGAACACAAATAACTGGGAATTCTCACTTCCCACTATTACCAAGGTTAACCCTTTCTTCACTGAACCAAGTCCATCTGACCCACAAGGACTGCATTCCTTTTCAACTGAATCAAATACCTCAGACTTTTTCTGGGCTCCATTACTAGGTTCAATACCACGTGCGTCCACATCTTGAACACACTCAAATGGGACATTTGCCTCTTCCAGGCTTTCAATACCCGTACCCTTTTCAAATTCTAAATTCCCCTGATCCTCCCAGCTACTCTCTGGGCAACTCCCTTCCGGAGTAAACTCAACCCCGCGAGCTGAAACAACCTCATCTGCCAACCCAGCAGACTTCTTCAAGGTAATGGCATCCTTTTCATCTAGGACTGCCCTCATTTCATTATCGGGAACACCTTTAGAATTTTCAACTTCTTCAAACAGTTCTGCCAAACCAGACAGATCATCCATGTCCAACTCTGGACCTTTTAACAGCCTTATCTGTTTTTCATCTTTACTTCGTGCCTCTATAAATTTTCTCCTGGCTAAGGGCAGGACTACCTCCTCCCCTTACTCTCTTTCACTTTACTATTCTCCGTTTTACCACCCTCTAAACCCTCGTGATACAGGGTCGGTAAAAACGTCTCGGCCAAATCGATACTGGCCTGATTTAAACTGGTCTCGTTCTCAGCTGCCTTTCTCGACATGCTGCGAGTGATCGCGCATGTGGGATAGATCTTGGAATCTAGGGGCGGGACCTCAACACTCACAGGCTGGCTCGTCAGCTTCATTGCTGACCAAACCTTACCACCGGCTAAATCGTTACCAAGAAGGACATCCACGTCAGTTCTCGGGAATTCTGATCATACCCCTATTTCAACTGGTCCAGATACCAGATCACAATTCAGAATGATCCTATGCAAGGGCACCGCTTCTGTCCCTTTTCCTATTCCTCTCAAAGCTACCATTCCTGTCTTGCGACCAAAATCCAGTACCTTACTGCTAATCAATGACAGTTCAGCTCCCGTGTCTCTCCAGATCCGCACTGGAACTGGTGTGTCTCCCTCTCTCACAGACACGGTTCCTTTTGAAGTACATTTCTCAGACCCTTCTCATACTCTGTCTACCTGGGGCTCTCTCGTCGATTTACTGATTACCACAGCACATATAGGGACTGCTGCTTTCCATTTTCCTGTCTCCTTCCTCGGAGCAAGGCACCTAGATGCAATATGTCCCACCTTTCCACAATTAAAACAGGTCAAGCCAGGAACTCTCCTGCTGTCTTGCCTCTCCTCCTCAATCTTACCACTAGCTCCTGGTGGGACCTCTGCCTCAGCCGGCGGGCTTTCTCTACCATTCCCACGGTCTCTCTGGTAACTTTTATTCGAGGAAAACTTTGTCTTGTGGTTTAGGGCATATTCATCTGCGAACCTAGCAAATTCGGAGATGGACTTATTCGGCTTCTCATTCAAATACATCCGGATATCATCCGAAACACAACCTTTAAATTCCTCAATCAGAATTAACTCCCTGAGACGCCAAAAATCTTCTTCCACTATTTCTGCTGCACATCAGCGAACCAAGAGCACACCCCTCTCATAGGTAAACTCGGTATACGTCTGATTCCACCCTTTCTTTAAATTTCTGAACTTTTGTCTATAGGCCTCAGGTACCAATTCATAGGTCCAAAGAATGGCCTCCTTTACTTTCTCATAATTCTCCGACTCTTCCTCCTCCATGGACAATGCCGCATGTGCCCGTTGTGCCTTCCCTTTTAACACACTTTGTAACAACGCCACCCACTGCTCTTTGGGCCACTTCTGATTCACTGCCACCTTTTCAAAAAGCAAGAAATAACTATCAACATCGGTTTCCTCGAATGGAGGTACTAACCTCAACTCCCGACTAACATTAAACCGCTCCTCTTGGTCTGACCCTTGAACTCTTCGCTCTTGCCTTAACTTCTCCATATCCAAGTCATGTTGCCTCTGTTTCTCTTTTTCAGCTGCTTCCAGCTGTTTTAACTGAATTTCATGCTCCCTTTGTTTCTCAGCTCTTTCCTGCTCCTTTTCCTTTTCGGCTCTTTCCTTTTCCTTTTCAGCTGCTTCCAGCTGTTTTAACTTAATTTCATGTTCCAACCTTAACTTCTCCAACTCTAACTGAGCCGTCCCTCTAGCTGGTACCTTTTCAGGGATATTTTCCAATACCTCAGCTGAAAACACATTCTTCACAATATGATACTGAGTTATGGCCCTCCACACCTCCCGCTTTTTCATTGACAACCTCACCTCTGCGAGGTTTAGTCCTTTCGCAGTATTTATCAATTCCAACTTGGTGGCAGCCTCTAGCGCCTCCAGAGTCGGGTTTTCTATAAATTCATCCACGTCCATCTTTGCTGGTTTCTCGTCTGGCTTCCCGCGCAACGAGACCCACGTTTGGACTTAAGCCCAATTCACTGGCCCTCCAATTTGGTATCAAATCTCTAGACGAGATCCCCAAGTTGTTACGAACCCCGTAACTGGGTCACTTACCAGCAAAGATAGAGAGGTCCGTTGAAGTCTGATGGTACTATTTTTAACAGTATTTATTGGTAAAAATACACAAAAATAATATCAATGCAAACATACAGATAATATATGTCGTCAATACTAAGTCTAAAGGTGCGGGTATAATAATAATCAATAAGAAATAGCTCTATCGTTGTCTAGGGGATAATGTATTGTCCGATGGAAATACAAAAGTCACTCAGTTCATACAGGCTTCAGCCTTTGGGGACCGCTGGGTTTTCAATTGTTGGAGAGAGAGAGAGATTTTGAGAATAGAACTTGCCAGCTTTCCTTTATCCGCGCTTGATCCGTATTCGTCCTTTAGCGAGGCCGTTCCGTGGAGGACTTGTCATCCAGGCAAGGATGGACACACACACAAGCCTCCACCAGTCTCATATGTTTCTCCTGGTGTGTCTGAAGGGGTTGTTCCCCAGACCCTCTTTTATCCTTATTCACGGGGTCTCAGATGTCAATCAGGTTGGGATGATGAAATCCCTCAACCAGCCCACTCTGGTCACCCCCTGAGGGCTTCAATGAATAGTACAGTACTCAATACACAATTCCGTCTCCAAGAGACAATGGCCGTTATCCGTGGCTTTGTATCGCTGAGGCCAGGACCCACATTCCAAACCCTTGTGGATCCTGCGTGTCTCTCTCTCATTTCCTGGGTCCCAGACCTGAATTAATAGCGATCTTGCGATTCTCACAAAGGAGGGGGCTACTTTGTACCCTTCGGCCCCTCAGAGTTGTGGCACATTCGTAACACAGGGAAAGTAGGTTCCTTGGTACAGGGCGCAGGGGCAGGCGTGAGCTCTGAGCTCTCAGGGGCCTTCTTCCTCGGGTGTTTGGACTTCTTCGCATTCCTGCCCAACGGGTTCCCCAACTGAACCGTAGGGGCAGAGGTAGAGGAAGCAGCAGAAGCAGGCGCAAGGGTAGGAGCAGGGGCAGTGGTGCCAGAGGTAGACTGCTTGGGCCAGGGATCGGAACAGTCCCTCCTACATTTCCCCGCAGGTACTCGGAGCTCCGGTACACCTGGTAGTCTACTCCTTTGTCCCGGACAGTAACCCGGCCTGCGGCATCCTGTATAAACAGCTGGCGCTGGAAAGGGATTACACTGTGCAGGGTGCGTCTCTTAAACTGGCATCTAATGGCAGTGACCTCTGATCTTACTTGTCCCAAGAGGGCTAGATGAGGAAGGAGGACTTCATCGGGATTAAAGAGCTTGATGTGCTTGAGGACGATCCATTGTGTGGAAGCGGTCACCAGCTCCATCTGCAAAAATGTGCCCTCAGCTGTGACCCCCTGACTGAGAGCCCAGTGCACCAACTCGGCAGTCATCAGGTGCACCACCACCTTCCCCGAACTCTTTCTCAGAGGCCACCACCCTGCCTACACTAACCATGGCCTCCGTGCACTGTCCGAACTCTTTCTCAGAGGTCACCACCCTGCCCACACTAACCATGGCCTCCGTGCACTGTCCGAACTCTTTCTCAGAGGCCACCACCCTGCCTACACTAACCATGGCCTCCGTGCACTGTCCGAACTCTTTCTCAGAAGTCACCACCCTGCCCACACTAACCATGGCCTCCGTGCACTGTCCGAACTCTTTCTCAGAGGTCACCACCCTGCCTACACTAACCATGGCCTCCGTGCACTGTCGGTATGCTTTCTCAGAGGCCACCACCCTGCCTACACTAACCATGGCCTCCGTGCACTGTCCGAACTCTTTCTCAGAGGCCACCACCCTGCCCACACTAACCATGGCCTCCGTGCACTGTCGGTATGCTTTCTCAGAGGCCACCACCCTGCCCACACTAACCATGGCCTCCGTGCACTGTCCGAACTCTTTCTCAGAGGCCACAATACTGACTACTCCCACCATGGCCTCCGTGCACTGCTCCAGATTATTCCAGGGTGTAAAATGCATTGCACCTGCGTTTGTCCTCCACCGACCGCAGCAAACCTGCCGAGGATGGTGAGCCAGCCGCCCTTGCATGGTTCCCTGGAGGTCTGTGAGTGCCAGGAGACCGATCCCGTGAGGTGGCGTAACAGTGTGAGATGAGAAACAAATCGAATAAGCACTGCTGAAATATAAGCAGCAATGCCTGCAGCGAGTTGTGTTCCTGGATGGAAACATTTGGAACCTCCTGCAGTATCAGTAGATCCCATTGGTCTGGTCACCCTGAGGTTTTGGGGTCCCGAGAAGTGCTGGGACAGCTGGCAGACAATCCAGAGCCGCTTAAGCTGTGGGCTGGAAGAGCAGTCTTCTGTTGCCAGGGCAGTAGGAAGGAGCCCCTCACTCGTAGGCACCAGAAATTCCAATGCCAGGAAAGGCTCCTTTGGCCTCAAAGAACTCCCAGGCCACAAAAGGTTGAAATGACCAAACTGGGAGTGACAGTGTGGTAGGACGGTGCGGAGCGAGCTGCTCTTGGTGTCTGACCCCAGGACTGTTTGATGGGATGATGCGGAGGGAGCTACGCTCTGTGTTCGGTGGGATGGGGAGATGTGCGTGTGGTGTGTGTGAAATCAGACTTATCATCCAGGGCTCGGGTGAGGATTGAATTCCTGCAGACTGTCTCCTGTACACTTCCCTCCCCACGTGCTCATGCTGGTTTCTGTGTTTCAGTCCTCAGCCTGCTGTTTTTCTGTATTTACTGGGGTCACTACGCTACAGATGGAGTCGGTAACCACTCTATCAAAATCCTGGGTATGTCTGGAGATTGGGAATGGGTGAGGGGTAGGGGTGATGTGAAGAATCTTAGGGCCTGGTTGTATTGCCCAGATACCGAACATTTGAATGAGGCAGAATTTGCCAGAGAGATAGGGGATAGATTGAGGAGGAAGAGAGAAGGATAGCTTCTGCGGGGGAAGGGGGAGAGATAGCGTGGGGGAAAAGAGTGAGGAGATAGAGAAGGGGAAAGTGGAGACAGAAGTGGAACTTGGGGTAAAATAGTGAGGGGGTTTGTGGTGAGAGCAGAGATTATAGAAGGTATAAAGAGACAGCAGACCAGAGTAAACAGAGTGGGCGAGAATTTGCAGAGATATGAAGGGGAGAGACAGAGAGAGAGAGTGGGAGAGAGAAAGAATGGGGAAAGTGTGGGAGAGAGGTGTCAATTTGGGGAGATAGATATGGGGGAGATAGCAAAGGAGATAGAGTGGGGAAAGTTTGGGAGAAATAGAGAAGGAGAGAAAGTGTGTGAGGGGGAGAGTTTGGGGAGAAAGGGGATGAGTTTGGGGAGAGAGGAGAGTAAGTGGAGGGAAGGGGAGAGAATGCAGAGAAAGGGGAGTTTGAGGAGAGGGAGAGGGGGAGTTTGGGGAGAGAGGAGAGATTTTGGAGGGAGAGAAAGAGGAGAGAGTTCAGGGAGAGGGGATAGAGAGATGGGGAGAGTTTGTGGAGGGGGAGAGTATGGAGAGAGAGGGGGGAGAGTTTGGGGAGAGAGCAGAGAGATTTTAGAGGGAGAGAAAGAGAAGAGAGTTTGGGGAGGGGGTGGAGAGCTTGGGGAGAGTTTGAGGAGAGGGGTAGAAGTTGAGAGAAGGGAGAGTTTGAGAACAGGGGAGAGCTTGGAGAGAGATAGAGGGTGGAGAGTTTGCAGAGAGAGAGGAGAGAGTTTGGGGAGAGTATAGGAAATGAGAGAGAGAAGGGAGAGTGTAGGAAGAGAGAGTTTGGGGAGAGACGGGTAAGTTTGGAGAGGGGGAGTTTGGGGTGAGACTCACGGGGAAAGACAAAGGGGAAAGTTTGTGGAGAGAGGGAGAATAAGGAGAGAGGGGTAGTGCGGAGGACATGGGGATTATGGGGAGAGATGGGGGACTATGGGAAGAGAGAGGAGGGAATGGGGAGAGAGTGGGAGAGTTTGCGGAGAGAGGGTGTGAGTTTGGGAACAGGGAGAGAGATGGGTGAGTTTGGGCAGAGAAGAGGGGAGAGAGGGGAAGAGTTTGAAGGAGAGATGGAGTGTATTCAGAAGAGAGAGGGGAGAGTTTGTGGAAAGGCGAGAGTGGGGAGAGAGAGTGTGGAGAGTTTGGGGAAAGAGCAGAGAGTTTGGCGACGGGGAGAGTTTGGGGAGAGAGGAAAGTTTGGGGAGAGTATTGGAAAGGAGAGAGAGAAGGGAGAGAGGGTGAAGGGTTTGGAGAGAGGGTGGAGGGTTTGGGGAAAGAGGGTGGAGGGTTTGGGGAGAGAGAGTTTGGAGAGAGAAAGAGAAAGGAGTTTGGTGGGAGAAAGGGGTAGAGTGTGGAGAGAGAGGAAAAAGTTTGGGGAGAGTATGGGAAGGAAAGAGATAGTTTGGGGAGAGATGGGGAAAGTTTGTGTAGAGGGAGGAGAGGGTGTTTGAGTGGGGAATGGGGAGGAGAGGGCGTTTGAGGGGGAATGGGGAGGAGAGGGTGTTTGAGGGGGAATGGGGATAGAGTTTGGGGAGAGAGAGGGTGGAGAGTTTGTGGAGAGAGAGTTTGGAGAGAGGGGAGAGAAAGAGAAAGGAGTTTGGGGAGAGTAGGAAGAAAGAGAGAATTTGGGGAGAGACAGAGGAAAGTTTGGGTAGAAGAAGGGAGAGCATGCTTGAGGGAGAATGGGGAGGAGAGGGATTTTGAGGGGAATGGGGAGTGGAGGGTGTTTGATGGGGAATGGGGAGGAGAGGGTTTCTGAGGGGAATAGGGTGTTTGAGGGGGTAGAGGGAGGAGAGAGTCTTTGAGGGGAATGGGGAGAAGATTGTGAGGGGGAATTGGGAGGGTGTTTAAGAGGAATGGGGAGAGCGTTTGAGGGGAATGAGGAGGGGTGTTGGTTTAAGGGCTATTGGGGATGAGAGGGTGTTTGAGGAGTGTAATCGGCCGGCGGTGTGAGTCTAGGGAAGACAGTCTCTGGCCCCGCCAGACTAGTGAAGTCTGATGTGCAAAACCTGCTGTTTGTGTGATCTGTTCCCTGTTACAAATCAGTACCACAAAATAGGAGACAGTACACCATATGTAATTAAACGATTTAGTTTTATAATTCTTAATTTGACTAATGGGTTAGAATAGTAAAACAAGAAGAAAAGGGCCCATTTTAATGAAACAGTCTAATGTGCATGTTGGAGCTCTCAGTCTCCCTTCCATCGGTCCTCCATCGATTTCCCCGGGCTTCATCGACTCCCGGCCCCACTCCAAGTCCACTCCGTCCTGGTGTCTACAACCGCTCCTTTCTGGCATCTTCTCCCTTCATCTTCCGCCGAACAAAAGACCCAGATCACCTCGCTCTCAGACACGCAAGAAAAAACACTCTCAGCATTGGACGGCACACATTCCAAGTCCCCGTTATCTCTAGTCATAACCCAAACATTGTTGGTACAGAAAAACCATTATCTTAGCAGCAAAGAGGGTGTTAGAGGAGGAATGGACTGGAGAGGGTTTGGTGGTGAATGGGCAGGGGAATGTGAGGGGGACTGGAGAGTGGAGGGTGTTTGGGGGGAATGGTGTTGGTGTTTAAAAGGGAATTGGGAGGGGAGGGTACTTGAGGGGGTATAGGGAGTCAAGGGTGTTTTGGGGGAAGTGAATTTGAGGGGGAAAGGGGAGGGTGTTTGAGGTGGAATGCCAAGGAGAGGATGTTTTAAAGGGAATGGGAAGGAGAGGGTGTTTGAGGGGCAATGGTGAGGGGAGTGCATTTGTTGGGGAATGGGCAGTGTGTTATGGGGTGGGGGTGAGGTTTGGATGGGGTTGGAAATGGTTGAAGGAAGGGAATGGGGAGAGGAGAGTCAGGGGAACAAATGAGGGTGTGATGGCTTCCTGGGGGGGAGGGGCAGGAGTGGATGGGCTCGGTGAGAGTCAGATGGGCACTCGACGCTCGCTGGCTCTTTGCCCCCACACTTAACCTTCACCATTTACTGTCCATGTCCCCCACAGCCAAACTGTTAAACTCGGTCAGCTTCCTGGTCTTTCTGCTGCTGCTGATGGTGTTGGCGAAGGGCTTCACCATTACCAGGTGAGTGAGCGTCGAGGATTACCGACACTGGAAACCTGCATCCCAGACCACTCCCTACCATCCCTCCGATCATCCCTCCCCTAACATCCCTCCATTCATTCCTCCAATCATCCCTCCATTCATCCTTCCCCTAACATCCCTCCATTCATCCTTCCCCTACCATCCCTCCGTTCATCCTTCCCCTACCATCCCTCCGTTCATCCCTCCCCCAACGTACTTCCATGCATCTATCCTTTCATACCTCCCCTCCTCACCTTCATGCCTGCACCCCTCCCCAATGCAGCCTTTCCCCTCCCGCACCCTGTCCCCCTCACCCTTCCACCCTCACCTGCACATTCCCCCGCCCCCTTTCCTTGACCACCTTCCTGACTCCCCTTTCCACCCCCCAATTCCCCACCCTCCCCCTTCCCCCTCCCCCCCCCCCCCCCCCACTCCTGCAGTACTGACTGATGGATTAAGTTGATTCCCCCTCCTCTTCTCAGGGGCCGGATCAGCTACAATGGGTCGGTGAAACTGGCCGTGTACATGACCCTCTACACTGTCACCCACGCTGTCCTATTTGTCTATGAGGCAGAGGTAAGCTCCTGGGCGGGGACTGTCTGTCCGGTGACGGTTTGGGAAAGGGATAGGACGGGTCCACGAGTTAAACTCTTCAAGGCTAACTTTGATGGGGTTTGACAAAGGCTTGCAAAAATCCCTGGGAGAGGCTGTTGGCAGCTAATGAAACAGCTAGCAAGTGGAAGGGCTTCATGCAGTGAGACTTGGTTCCTGTTAAGAGTGAAGAGCAAGCCTGCTAGGAGTATGTACCCTGGCTGATGAGGGGTTTCAGGGTTCCTGTCAGGAAGTTGGAGGTACAGGCAGCTGGGATCAAGTGAACCACTGGTGGAGTGTAGGAGCACATTTAGGAGGGAAATCAGACAGGCTAAATGTATTGGAATCAGATCCGGAACGAGAGTCACAATCAGTTTCATGTATTGTGCGTACAGTGAAACAGAGAGTGAAATTAGCCACGTGCGTTAGCGACCTCTTTTGCTTTTGGCACACCTCAGAGTCAGGTTGACTATCATGGACATACGTCCTGAAATTTCTTGCATTGTGGCAATATTACAGTGCAAGACGTAAAAAGTAGTATCATTTACAATACGAAGTAAAATCAATCGTGCAACAGAGGAATAATGGGGTAGTGTTCATGGATTTATCACTGTTCAGAGGTCAGATGGCAGAGGGGAAGAAGCTGTTCCTATAACTTTAAGAGTAATCTGAGGGGATGCTGGGTATATGGAAGGAGCTGCTAGAGGAAGTGTTTGATACAGGTACAATAAGGTTAAAAAGAAATTTGGACAAAGGTTTGGAGCAAATGAGTCAGGTGCAACCATATAGGAACTGTTAAGGAACACACAAGATAGGCTGAAAGGTCAGTTACCATGGTGTAATACTAACTCTATAAAAGCCTCTCTCGCTGTTCTGTTGCTCTCCCGCCTCTCCCATATCTCCCCGTTCTCTCTCTCTCTCTCTATCTCTCTATCGCTCATCCCTGTCTTTCCCGCTCCCCTCTTTCACCCCCAAATGCTATCACCCCATCTCCCCAACCCTCGTCCCTCTCCCCCCTCCCTCTCTCTTGCCCCCGCTCACCCGCTGACGATGTCCGTGTCCCAGTTCTTTGACCCAGGGCAGGTGCTCTACACGTACGAGTCTCCTGTGGGATACGGGCTGATGGTGCTGCAGTGCGTGGCCTACCTGTGGTTCAGTTACGCTGTGTATATCACCCTGAAGCAGCACCCGGAGAAACAGGCCTTCTACATCCCCTTCTTCGCCGCCTACACCCTCTGGTACGTGTTTGCCTTCTGCCCATTACTGAGTGGGGGGGAGGGGGAGAGAGAGAGAGAGAGAGAAGCACACGTGCACACATACACACACAAAGGACGGAGATATATACACACAGAAATATAAATGCACTTGGCTTGAAACAGACCTACCTCACTGTTTCACACCCCCCGCTCCCCACCCCCTCTCTCTCTTTTATTCTCTATCTCATTCTCGCACTCTTTTCACATGCAGATACACACATGCAGTGCACGCGCACAGACATGCACACACATAGGCACACGTGCACACACCCCCCCTCTCTCCAGGGTGCCTGTCCTATTGACTCTGACTCACACACACACACACACACACACACACACACACACACACACACACACACACACACACACACACACACACACACACACACACACACACACACACACACACACACACACACACACTTACTTTATATCTATTTCCTCCACCTCTCTCCGAGTTGAACCTCCAGGTGTTGTGCTGAGCAGTGGGGGGTGGGAGGGGGAGTGTAATGCTTGGGATTCTGGTCGAAATGCAGACATCACCATCTCAGTGTGCAGACGTCCCGTTTGTCAGTGACCCAGCTCCAACCCTAGAAAGGGACGGCGACAAGCTCTGGGAGAACGTGGGGAATGCTCGGGGGGGTGGGGGGCGGAGAAGTAAAGAGGGCGAGCAGTCGGGGAACGCTTGTCAGCGGGAGAGCAGCTGGAAGGTCAAACTTCCTGTGTTCGCAGGTTCATCGCTGTCCCAGTCACCGTGCTGATTGCTAATTTCGGCATCCCGAAGTGGGTGCGGGAGAAGATCGTGAATGGGATGCAGCTGGGCATTTCTCTGTATGCGCATACTGTCTTCTTGGTGAGTTTCTGTCGCGCCGTCTGGTCCCAGGAACCCTTTCCCCACTCCCGAAATCTCCTCCGCACCCTCCCTCCCGTAGTCACATCTGCTCTGCCGGGACCCCCTGGAGCGGCAGAGAATTGTGGACATCACAGAAACCAGACTCCCCTCCCCTGACCCCGTCTACACTTTCCAGTGCCTCAGTAAAGCAGCCGAGGATTCCACCCACCCCAGACATCCTCTTTCCACCCCTCTCCCATCAGGCAAAAGTCTGAAAGCACGTACCACCAGACCCATTATCGGAGTTTAGAATGGATCTCCCCTACAGTAAAAGATGAACTCTCGACTCCCAATCTACTTCGCTGTGTCCCTTGCACCTTGTGTCCACCTGCACTGCACTATATATATGGTGTTGATGTATGAAGGATCAAGTCCACAGCTCCTTGAAAGTGGCTGCACGGGTTAAGAAAGCAATGAGTTTAAGAGTTGGGAAGTCAAGTTGCAACTTGATAAAGCTGTGGTTAGGCTCCGTCTGGAGAAATGCATTTAGATCTGGTTATAGCAAGGGTGTGGAGGCTTTGCAGAGGGTACAGAAGAGGTTCAGCGGCATGCTGACCGGATTAGAGGGCATGAGGTCTACGGAGAGGTTGGACCAGCAGAGGAAGACGTGCCGGAAGTCTATGAGATTATGGGAGGCGTAGGGAGAGTAGACAGCTGGTATCTTTTACCCGGAGTAGAATTGTCTAATTCCAAAGAGAAGTGGGGGACGTTCAAAGGAAATGTGCAGGACGAGTCCTTTTTTCAAACACAGTGTAGTGGGTGCCTGGAATTTGCTTCCGGGGGTGGTGGTGGAGGCAGATAGGATAGAGGCGTTTAAGAGGGTCCTAGATAGACACAGGAATTTGGAGGGATGTGGACATTGTGTAGCAGAATGGATTAGTTAAGTTATACATTTAAGTACCTGTTTAATTAGTTCAGTACAGCATCATGGGTCAAAGGGCCTGTTCCTGTGTTGTACTGTTCTATGGACTGTGCGTCTGTTATCGATGATCTGATGCACGGAATGATCAGTCTAGGTGGCACACTGACAAAAGCTTTCCACTCAGTCATAAGACAGCAATAAATCAAAGTTCAAAATAATCTATTATCAAAATATGTCACCATACACAACCAATTATGATGCATTGTAGAGCTTTGACCAGTGGCAAATCAGTGTATGGGATTTTTTAGTAAGAGCAAGTTAAAGGAAGGCAGGGGCAAGTGCAGTGGCCGTCGTCGGAGTGGACATAGTCGGAGTGGTGATCTTCAAAGACGGGCTTCACTCAGAGAAAGCAAAGGAAAGAAAAGCTCACGTTTTCTCCTTCTCTTTTTTTATATCTGCTCAGCTGGGAGAGTAGAGATGAGAGGCAGGATAGCTGAATGCTCCTCTTGCAGGATGTAGGGAGGCAGTGTCCCTGACCACTAGTAACTGCGAGAAATGCATCCAGCGTCAGCTTCTAACAAACCGCGTTAAGGAGTTGGAGCTGGAACTGGATGATATCCGGATTATTCGGGAGGCTGACGGTGTGATAGATAGGACATATAGAGGTGTAGTTACACCCAAGGAGTGGAACTCTGGAAACTGGGTGATAGTCAGGAAGAGGAGAGGGGTTAAGGAGTCAGTGTAGAGTACCCTCGTCGCCATCCCCCTCAACAACAGGCATATCACTTTGGAGTCAGGGGGGATGTCACAGTGATCGGGTCTCTGGCACTGGGTCTGTGTCTGTGACTCAGAAGGGGAGGGTAGAGAAGAGGCATGTTGTGGTGACGGGATTCTTTAGGGGAACAGACAGACGTTTTGTGGGCAACCATGAGATTTCTGGATGCTATGTTACCTCCTGGGTTCAGGGTCTGGGATATCTCGGATCGAGTCCTCAGCATTCTTAAGTGGGATGGTGAATAGCCAGAGGTCACGATCCATGTAGATGCCAATGACATGGGTAGGACAAGTGACTAGGTTCTGCAGGGAGAGTTCAGGGAGTTAGGTGCTAAGTTAAAGGGCAGGATCTCCAGGGTTGTGCCATGTGCTAATGAGGGTAGAATTGGGAAGATTATACAGTTTAATACCTGGTTAAGGAGTTAGTGTAGGAGGGAGGGCATAAGATTTTTGGATCATTGGGCTCTCTTCCAGGGAATGTAGGACCTGTATAGTAGGGACAGTTTACAGCTGAACTAATATCCACACAGGAAGGTTTGTCAATGCTGCATGGTGGGGTTTAAACTAGAGTTGCAGGGGGGTGGGAACCAGAGTGCCAGAACAGTTGGTGGACAGGGTGTGGAAGCAGATATTGATAAGACCTCAGACATGGAGTCCTGCCATGTGCAGAAGTTCGCTGACGACACGGCCATAGTGGGGTGTGTCAGGAATGGACAGGAGGAGGAGTATAGGAAACTGATACAGGACTTTGTGATATGGTGCAACTCAAACTACCTGCGTCTCAATATCACCAAGACCAAGGAGATGGTGGTGGACTTTAGGAGATCTAGGCCTCATATGGAGCCAGTGATCATTAATGGAGAATGTGTGGAGCAGGTTAAGACCTACAAGTATCTGGGAGTACAGTTGGACGAGAAGCTAGACTGGACTGCCAACACAGATGCCTTGTGCAGGAAGGCACAGAGTCGTCTGTACTTCCTTAGAAGGGTGGCGTCATTCAATGTCTGTAGTGAGATGCTGAAGATGTTCTATAGGTCAGTTGTGGAGAGCGCCTTCTTCTTTGTGGTGGCGTGTTGGGGAGGCAGCATTAAGAAGAGGGACGCCTCACGTCTTAATAAGCTGGTAAGGAAGGCGGGCTCTGTCGTGGGCAAAGTACTGGAGAGTATAACATCGGTAGCTGAGCGAAGGGCGCTGAGTAGGCTACGGTCAATTATGGAAAACCCTGAACATCCTCTACATAGCACCATCCAGAGACAGAGAAGCAGTTTCAGTGACAGGTTGCTATCGATGCAATGCTCCTCAGACAGGATGAAGAGGTCAATACTCCCCAATGCCATTAGGCTTTACAATTCAACCACCAGGAGTAAGATATGTTAAAGTGCCGGGGTTGATTGTTTTTAATGTATTTAAGTAAACTACTTAAGAACTTTTTAAAAGCTATTATTAATGCTTTTTGAGAGAGTGATTTAGAGGCATATCATATTTTTACTGAGTTAAGTATTGTATGTAATTAGTTTTGCTACAACAAGTGTGTGGGACATTGGAAAAAATGTTGAATTTCCCCATGGGGATGAATAAAGTATCTATCTATCTATCTATCTATCAAAGTCAGAAATCAAAAGGTTGAGCATGGTTTGACAGAACCGAAAAGGGTGAACACAGGACTGAAGGTGTTGCGTCCGAATGCGTGCAGTGTATGGAATAAGGTAGATTATCTTTGACACAGTTGCAGATTGGCAGGTGTGATGTAGGCATTACTGAATCATGGCTGAACGATTATAGCTGGAAGCTTGATGTCCAAGGATTACACATTGTATCGAAAGGACAAGCACGAAGGCAGAGGGGGCAGCATTGCTCAGTTGGTAAAAAAAAATGAGACCAAATTATTAGAAACAAGTGACATAGGGTTGGATGGTGTTGACTCATTGTGGATAGAACTAAGAAACTGCAAGGGTAAATGTTGTATACAGACCCCTGAACAGTAGTAAGGATGTGGTCTACAAGATAAAACGGGAATTAGAGGATGCATGTCAAAACGGCAATGTTACAATGGTCATGGGGGACTTCAATATGCAGGTAGATTGGGGAAAATCAGGTTGGTGCTGGATTCCAGGTGGGGAATTTCTAGAGTGCCTATGAAATGGTTTTTTTTAGAGCATCTCATGGTTGAGCCCACCAAAGGATCAGCTATTCTGGATTGAGTGTTGTTCAATGTACCAGGATTGATTAGAAGAACCCTGAGGGGAAAGTGATCACAATATGATCAAATTCACCCACAAATCTGAGAAGGAGAAGCTAAGGTCAAATGTGTCAGTATTACAGTGGAGTGGAGGGAAGTATGAGAGAGGAGTTGACTAGAATTGATCGGAAAAGAACACTGGCAGGGATGACGGCAGAGCAGCAATGGCTGGAATTTCTGGAAGCAATTCAGAAGGCGCGGGATATATACATCCCAAATAGGAAGAAGTATTCAAAAGGAAAAATGTCACAATGGTGGCTAATAAGAGAAATCAAAACCAACATAAAAGCCAAAGAGAGAGGGTATGTAATAGGGTAAAAAAATAGCAGGAAGTTGGGAGATTAGGAAACTTTTAAAAACTTACAGAAGGCAACTAAAAAAGTCATTAAAAAGGTGAAGATGGAATATGAAAGTAAGCTAGCCAGTAATATTACAGTGAACACCAAAGGTTTCTTCAGATACGTAAAGTGTGAAAGAGAGGTGAGGGTGGACATCGGACTGCTGGAAAACAATGCTGGAGAGGGAATAATGGGGGACAACGGAATGGTGGACAAACTGAATAAGTATTTTGCTTCAGCCTTCACTGTTAAAGACACTAGTGATATGATGGACGTTTCAGGTGTCAGGGGCATGAAGTGTATGAAGTTGCCATAACTAGTGAGAAGATTCTTGGGAAACTTAAAAGGTCTGAAGGTAGACCTGGAAGTATACCTGGACCAAATGGTGTTACACCCCAGAGTTCTGAAAGAGGTGGCTGAAGAGATTGTGGAGGCATTAGTAATGATCTTTCAAGAATCACTAGATTCTGGAATGCTTTCAGAAGACAGGAAAACTGCAAATGTCATTCCACTCTTCAATAAGGGAGAGAGGCAGAAGACAGAAAACTGTAGGCCAGTTAGTCTGACCCCGGTGGTTCGGAATATGTTGGAGTTGATTATTAAGGATGAGGTCTCAGGGTACTTGGAGGCACATGATAAAATAGGCCAAAGTCAGCATGGTTTCCTTAAGGGAAAACCTTGCCTGACAAATCTGTTGGAATTCTTTGAAGAAAGAAAAAACAGGATAGGCAAAAGAGAATCAGCTGATGTTGTCTACTTGGATTTTCAGAAGGCCTTTGACAAGGTGCCACACATGAGGCTGCTTAACAGAAAAGATTCTAGCCTGGATAAAGCAGTGGCTGATTGGCAGGAGGCAAAGAGTGGGAATAAAGGGAGCCTTTTCTGGCTGGCTGCTGGTGACTAGTGGTGTTCCACAGGGGTATGTGTTGGGACAAAATCTTTTATGTTATGTTATGGCTTTGTTGCAAAGTTTGCAGATGACATGAAGGTAGCTGGAGGGGTAGGTAGTTTTGTGGAAGTAGAGAGGTTACAGATTAGGGGAACGGGCAAAAAAAATGGCAGATGGAATACAGTGTTGGGAAGTGTATGGTCATGCACTTTGGTAGAATAGAGAGAAAATACAAAAAACTGAGGTACAATGGGGCTTGGGAGTTCTTCTGCAGGATCCCCTGAAGGTTAATTTGAAGGTTTAGTCTGTGGTGAGGAAGGCAAGTGCAATGTTAGCATTCATTTCAAGAGGACTAGAATAGAAAAGCAAGGATGTAATGCTGAGACTTTATAAAGCACTGGTGGGGTCTCACTTGAAGTATCGTGAGCAGTTTTGGGCCCGTCAAGATGTGCTGAAACTGAAGAGAGTTCAAAGGAGGTTCATGATGATAATTCCAGAATGGAATAGCTTGTCAAATAAGAGCGTTTGATGGCCCTGGGCCTGTATTCACTAGAATTCAGAAGAATGAGGGATGACCTTTTTGAAACCGATTGAAAGGTGAAAAGGTCTTGATAGAATGGATGTGGAGAGGATGTTTCCTACGGTGGGAGAGTCTAAGACCAGAAGACACTGCCTCAGAATAGAGGGGCATCCTTTTAGAATGGAGTTAAGGAGAAATTTCTTTAAGGTTAAGGTGAATCCGCAGAATTCTTTGCCTCAGGCAGCTGTGGAGGCCAATTCTTTATGTATATTTATGTTGATAGATTCTTGATTGGCCAGAGCATGATGGGATATGGGGAGAAGGCAGAAGATTGGGGCTGAGAGGAAAATTGGATCAGCCATGATAAAATGGAACGCAATGGGCCGAATGGCCTAATTCTACTCCTATGTCTTATGGACTTATTTTCTTTCAGGTATTCACTGTAAATGCAAAGAAACACAATAGGATCAGTACAGAACTGCACACAACAGGATGGACAAATAATCAGTATGCAAGAGATGACAAACTGAGCAAATACAAAAAAAAACAAACAAAATAATAATAATAAATTAGCAATAAATATCAATACCATGAGAAGAAAAGTCCTTGAAAGTGACTCCATAAGTTGTAGGAAGAATTCAGTGTTGGGTAAATGAAGTTGAGTGAAGTTATCCGTTCTGGTTCAATGTTGGGTAATAATTGTTCCTGAACCTCGTGGTGCGGATGCTGAGGTTTCTGTACCTCTTCCCTCATGGCAGCATTGTGAAGAGAGCATGGCCTGGGTGGTGGATACTGCTTTCCTGCGACAGTGCTCCTTGTGGATGTGCTCAGTGGTGGGGAGAGCTTTATCCATGATGGACTGGGTTGTATCCACTACTTTTTGTTGGCTTTTCTGTTCAAGGACATTGGTGTTGACGTACCAGGCCATTTTGCAATCAGTCGGTATTCTCTCCACTGCACTATAGAAGCTTGGCAGAATTTTTGACGATATACCAAATCTTTGCAAACTTCTAAGCACGTAGAGGTGTTGCTATGCTTTCTTTGTAATGGCAATTACATGCTGGACCTAGGACAGATTCTCTGAAATGATAACAACAAGGAATTTCAAGTGGCTAGATTTTCTCTACCTCTGTTCCCTGATGAGGATGGTTCATGCACCTCCAGTTTCCTCTTAATCAGCTCCTTGGTCTTGCTGACGTTCAGTAAAAGGTTGTTGTCATGACACCACTCAGCCAGATTTTTAATCTTCCTTCTGTATACTGATTCATCACCACCTTTGATTAGCAAACTTGAATATGGCATTGGAGTTGTGCTTATCCACACAGCCACAGGTGTAAAGCAAGTAGAGCAGGGGGCTAAGCAATCAGCCTTGTCGTACACTGATGCTGATGAAGATCATGGAGGAGATGTTGTTGCCAATCCAAACTGAATGGTGTCTACAAGTGAGCAAATCTCACTTAATAGCTTAATAACTCATCGGGTTTATTAACTTCAAACTTTCTGCATTTCCATTCAGTTGAACTGCATGTGCATGTAACGAGAGCTGTATAACTCTCCTTCTACTATAGGCCATGAACTTATCAATCACCCCTGCTGTGGACACTTTCCGGAGGTCCAAGATCCGTATGCTCCACGACCGCTGGACTAAGTGTGTAAATGTAGGGGGGGACTATGTTGAAAAATAAATGTGCTAGGTTTTCTAAAATTGACGCCTTCTACCTTAGGCCACGAACTTAACAATCACCCCTTGTACATATACTGCAATTGCTTTACTTATTTATTGATTGATTAATTTTTACAAATTAATGGTACACCAATTAATATACAATACAATAACATGAACACCATCTTTTGCACTTCTTACTTTTGTAACTTAACATTGAACTGCTGCTGCTAAGCTAACAAATTTCACGACACGTTCCGATGATGATAAACCTGATTCTGAAACTTGTCTTATGGCGGCAGTATAGTGCAGGATGTAAAAAATCACGAAATAAATAAATAGTTCAAAAACGGAATCTGAAGGTAACGTCATTGGGTTCACAGACCATTGAGCAATCTGATGGTGATGGGAACGTGTGAAATTTCCTTTGCCTCCTGAGGCAGTAGAGGTACTGGGGAACTTTCTTGGCCACAGTGTCTACCAGGACAGGCCTCTGACGTGGTGATGCTCACTCTTTGGAACCTGAAGCTCTCAACCTCAACACCAGTGATGTAGACATGAGTGTGCACACCACCCACATTCCTGAAATCAATGAGCAGCTCTTTTGTTTTGCTGACATTGAAGGAAAGGTTGTTGTCATGACACCATCTTACTCAGCTCTCTACCTCCTTCCTGCACTCTGACTCATTGTTATTTGAGATGCGGCCCACTACGGTGATGTCATCCGCAGACTTGTGGATGGAGTTGGAGTGCAATCTGGCCACATTCTTAACACCACCATCCCCTGACCTCGCTACCCACGGTCTACACGTAGACCTCTATAAAATCTCCCTCCCGCCTCCCTAAAGAAAGCAGGCACAGATTCTGTAACCCATCCTTGTAACTAACTTCATCAGTGTGCTCACACAGTATTGAAATTGGAACATTATGTTGTAGTTGCACAAGATGCTGGTGAGGCCATACTTCTGCTACAGGAAAGATCAGAGCCAGCTTCATTATTACTGATGTATGCCATGACGTGTGTTGTTTGTCAACAGCAGCACAATGAGGGAAAAAAATACTGTTAAGTTACAAAAGTAAGAAGTGCAAAAGAGGATGAGAAGATGAGAAAAGAGAAGATGGTGTTGATGGGTTCATGGTCCGTTCAGAAAGAAGGAAAGGTGCCCAGAAGATTTATGAGAATATTGCTAGGACTCGAGGGACTGAGAGGCTGAGCAGGTTGGGATGTTTACCACTGAAAGTGGAGACTGAAATGACCTTCTAGAGGTCTATAAAATCATGAGAGGCATAGATAGGGTGAATGCACTCTATTTTTTTCCCCAGGGTTGGAGAATTAAGAACTAGAGTGCATATGTTTAAGGTGAGAGGGGAGAGATTTAATAGGAACCTGAAGAGCACCTTTTTCACCCAGAGGGTGGTCCATATCTGAATGAGCTGCCAGAGGAAGTGGCTGAGGTGGGTGCATTAAAAACATTTTTTACATTGGACAGGAACATGGATAGGAAAGGTTCAGCCAAAGACAGGTGAATGGGACTAGCTTAAATTGGGATCTTGGTCAGCATGGATCAGTTGGGCCAAATGGTCTACCTACAGATCTATTTCCCCAAGCCCTCTGGTCCCAGTAACATCCTCGTGAATCTTTTGTGCAGCCTCTCCAGTTTAATGACATCCTTCCTGTAGCTGGGTGACCAGAACTGCACACAATATTCCAAGTGTGGCCTCACCAGTGTCTTGTACATCTGTATCACCGCCTGTCCAATGAAGACCAGTGTACTAACCACCTCCTGTCTATCCATGTCTCCACTTCCACCTGTGGCTAGCGATGACACAGCAATCTCTACAATCCCAGGCACCTCCTCCCTTACTTCCCAGATTGTCCAAGGATACATTTGGCTGGACCTTGGGGGTTTATCCACCTTCACACACTCCCCAAGAACACCTGCACGTCCACATTCACAATGTGTGTTGTGTTTCGGGACGTCACAGTCGTCTTGTCGAACGTTTCCACAGACGAGAAACACTCATTTCAGAGCCTGTCCATCACACACTGATCCTTAAGGCAACCTCCTCTTTCCCTAGGTACCTTTTTGCCCTTAATATTCTGCTAGAACCTCTTAGGATCCTCTTTCACCTTCTCTGTCAGAGATATCTTGTGTCTTCAAGATTGATGCAATTACGAAGAAGGCACACCAGCTGCTCGACTTAATGCAGTTCGAGGAGATTTGGGATCCCACCAAAGACTCTAACAGATTTCTACAGATGTACCAAGGAGAGAGTTCTGACTGGCTGTGTCACCGTCTGGTCTGGAGGCTCCAATGCACAGGATTGAAAGAGGGGGGTAGAGGGTCGCGGAACCAGCCAGCTCCACCACAGGCACAACCGTCCCCACCGTCGAGGACGTCCTCAAAAGATGGTGCTTCAATAAGGCAGCATTCGCCTAAGTACCTTCATCACTGCCCTAAATCCACTTGGACCTGTGGCTAACAATAATACAGCAATCTGTATCAGGGCCCTGGTGTTTCCCCCTCCCTTGCACCCCACAATGTCCAAGCATACACTTGGTCAGAACCCAGTGATTTATCCAACCTCATGCACCCCCTCCCCAAGCCTATATCTCCCCTTCCGTAACCTATATATTTTGGGACATCGCTCTCATCTTCCCTGAATGAGCTTCTGTCAATGCAGAAAAGAAACGTTAATCTCAGACCTCACCCATCACATAGAGACAACCACACTGGTCCTTAAGGAAACCCACTCTCTCCCTAGTTACCCTTGTGCTCTTAATACTCTAATAGTATTGCTCTTTACCTTGAATGTCAAAGCCCTCCGATACCCCCTGCAGTATACTCCTCACTGGCCAACAGATGGGACAGGTTAAGATGGGGATCTTGTTGGCAGGGACCAGCTGTGCCCAAAGTCCTACTTCTGTCCCACCGTGACTGAGTACACACCGTGCCGCGAGGAGTTCCCTCTGGATCGAGGAGGGGAGTCACTCCCGCCTGCAGCAGCTCACTGGGGTGGGGATGGGGGGGGGAGACTCTGCGACTGACGGCTGCTCTTCCTGCCCGGACAGGTGATCACACGGCCCTCGGCGGCCAACAAGAACTTCCCGTTCCAGGTGCGGAGCTGGCAGATCGGGGCGGCGGGCGGAGGCCAGCTGGCTATCCCACAGCGACCCCGCGGGAACGGCGGCACGCTCGGGACAGACGCCGCCGCCACTGGCTTCACGGAGCTCTTCACCATCAGGCCCATCAGCACAGGCACGGTGGGTGGGGAGGGGAGAGGTGGACAAAATGGGAGGGGAGCTTTGGAGGGAAGGTGGGAGGGAGCGTAATGCGGATGAGGGGGCAAGAGGAGCGAGGGGAGGACGGGAGAGGAAGGTGAAGGGAGAGGGAGGTGGAGAGGAAAGGGGAATGGGGAGGATGAAGGGTGATGAGGAGAGGGAAGGGGAGAAAGACGAGGGAAGAGGAAGCGGGGAGATAAGTTAGGAGGGATAAGAATGAAGCTGTGGTACCACTCACTGATCCCACGTTCCTCTCTCCTCAGATACCGGCCACCAAAGGCAGTGAGGAGACGGAGTTCCCCATAGATTGGATCACCCCTGGGTCCGAACCTCACCCTGGACTCTCTCCCAACAGCCTTCCCTCCCTCTACACATCCCTGGGGGAGAGCCTCAGTGTACAGGGACTCTGTGGGAGACACATATACAGTCGCTAGTGATGGGGTGGGTGGGGGTAGGGAGGGAACCTGGAGAGGGAGCCTGTCTCTGTCCAGCCCGTGGGACGGTGTGGAGGGAGCTTCACTCTGTGTCTGACCCCGGGAGTGTGTGATGGGACGGTGTGGAGGGAGCTTCACTCTGTGTCTGACCCCGGGAGTGTGTGATGGGACAGTGTGGAGGGAGCTTCACTCTGTGTCTGACTCCGGGAGTGTGTGATGGGACGGTGTGGAGGGAGCTTCACTCTGTATCTGACCCCAGGAGTGTGTGATGGGACGGTGTGGAGGGAGCTTCACTCTGTGTCTGACCCTGGGAGTGTGTGATGGGACGATGTGGAGGGAGCCTCACTCTGTGTCTGACCCCAGGAGTGTGTGATGGGACGGTGTGGAGGGAGCTTCACTCTGTGTCTGACCCTGGGAGTGTGTGTTGGGACGATGTGGAGGGAGATTCACTCTGTGTCTGACCCTGGGAGTGTGTGTTGGGACAGTGTGGGGGGAGCCTCACTCTGTGTCTGACCCCGGGAGTGTGTGATGGGACGGTGTGGAGGAAGCTTCACTCTGTCTGACCCTGGGAGTGTGTGATGGGACAGTGTGGAGGGAGCTTCACTCTGTGTCTTTAATCCACTTTCAGTTGCTTGCTGTGGTCAGTGGTAGACCACTTACACTAGATACCCCCAACTCTAAGTGTAGTGTGCCAACTGTAAATAATCCCCCCTGGGTCGGAGTACTGGGGAAGGCAAGCTCTATTTGTACATTTAAACATGGGCTACATTCCCTGGGGTTACTGGTGAGCGACAAAGGGTGAGATGGTGAGCGTTGGGGGTGTGAGAAAATCACTGGGCACCGACCACCTCTAGGGTTGGATCCCATGGACATGGTATTACAGGAAAGTTAATAGTTGGGCAGAAGATTGACTGGCTGGCAGGAAGCGAAGAGTGGGCCTTTATTTTTTGCCGCTGGTGTCCAGTGGTGCTCACAGAGGTTGGTGTTGAAACCACTTTTGATACATCCCTTGTCAGTAATTTAGAAGATGGAATTGATGGCTTTGTGGCCAAGTTTGCAGATGATTCAAAGCTGGGAGGAGGGGCAGGCAATGATGAGAAAGCAGGGAGTCCAAGCACTCCTTCAGACAGATGAGGAGAATGGGCAATGAAGTGGCAGATGGAATACAGTGTATGGTCATGCATTTTGGTAGAAGAAATAAAGGTGTAGACAACATCGTGAACGGGGGCAAATTCAGAAATTGGAGATGCAAAGGGACTTGGAAGGATTTCCTGAAGATTTACTTGCAGGTTGAGTTGATAGGAAGTAAGGCACGTGCATTGTTGGCATTCATTTTGAGAGAACTAGAACTTAAAGGGAAGGATGCAATGCTGAGGCTCTATAAGGCATTGGTTTGACTGCACTTAAGAGTATAGCGAGCAGTTTTGTGTCTATGAAAGGGTGTGCTGGCATTAAAGAGGTTCCTGTGAATGAAAGGGTTAATGTATGAGGATCATGCTCTGAGCCTTTACGCCCTGGAGTTTAGAAGACGAAGATATTGTCTCACTGATCAACACACACAAAATGCTGGTGGAATGCAGCAGGTCAGGCAGCATCTATAGGGAGAAGCACTGTCGACGTTTCGGGCTGAGACCCTTCGTCAGGACTAACTGAAAGGAAAGATAGTAAGAGATTTGAAAGTAGGAGGGGGAGAGGTGGGTGAAGCTGAGAGCCAGAAAGGTGATTGGCAAAAGGGATACAGAGCTAGAGAAG
Source organism: Hemitrygon akajei (assembly GCF_048418815.1). Taxonomy (NCBI): domain Eukaryota; kingdom Metazoa; phylum Chordata; class Chondrichthyes; order Myliobatiformes; family Dasyatidae; genus Hemitrygon; species Hemitrygon akajei. The sequence goes on along the minus strand of NC_133124.1, from coordinate 183,801,753 downwards.
GAACACGTTATTGGCAGAAGGAATCAGCTTCACCCCACGCCCTCCTGTCTTCTGCTATCATTTTGCATTTTCCCCTCCCCCTCCTACTTTCAAATCTCTTACTACCTTTCCTTTCAGTTAGTCCTGACGAAGGGTCTCAGCCCGAAATGTCGACAGCGCTTCTCTCTGTAGATGCTGCCTGGCCTGCTGTGTTCCACCAGCATTTTGTATGTGTTACCTGAATTTCCAGCATCTGCAGATTTCCTCGTGTATTGTGCTGGCATTAAAGAGGTTCCTATGAATGAAAGGGTTAATGTATGAGGATCATAAGAACATAAGAGATAGGAGCAGGAGTAGGCCAATCGGCCCCTCAAGCCTGCTCCGCCATTCAACAAGATCATGGCTGATCCAATCTTAACTCTAGTTTTCACCGAATCCCACAAGGCAACAGTGCCAACCAACAGGGCACCATGCCACCCATTTTATTTTATTATTCATCCCGCCCAAACCCATGTGATCACCCGGGGAAAAAAAACCGAGTTGCCAATTGAGGAGAAAAAATCTGGAAAATTCCTCTCCGACCCATCCAGGCTATCGAAAACTGGTCCAGGAGATCACATGGCTGATCTAAACCTAGCCTCATGTCCACTTACCTGCTCGCTCACTGTATCCCCTAATGCCATTTTTATCCAGGAAAATGTCTATCTCCGTTTTGAATTTATTGAGTGTAGCAGCTTCCACAGCTCTCTGGGGCAGTAAATTCCACAGCCCCACTACCCTCTGAGTGAAGAAATTTCTCCGCATCTCAGTCCTGGAACGGCATCCCCTTATTTTAAGATTATGCCCCCAGTCCTAGTTTCACCCATCATTGGGAACATTCTCCCCGCATCCACCTGATCAAGCCCCTTCACAATCTTATATGTTTCAGTAAGATCGCCTCTCATTCTTTGGAACTCCAATGAGTAGAGTCCCAATCTACTCAACCTCTCATCATACATCAACCCACCCATCCCCGGAATTAACCTAGTGAACCTTCTCTGCACTGCCTCGAGAGCCAGTATGTCCTTTCTTAAATATGGACACCAGAACTGCACGCAGTACTCCAGGTGTGGTCTCACCAATACCCGGTACAACTGCAGTAAGACTCCATCCCCCTAGCAATAAAAGCCAGCATTCCATTGGCCTTCTTGACCACCTGCTGCACTTGCATACTAACTTTTTGTGTTTCCTGCACCAGGACCCCCAGATCCCTTTGCACAGAAGCACTGTCCAGTTTCTCTCCATTTAGATAATAACTTGCTCTATTATTTTTCCTGCCAAAGTGCAGACACTTTGATACATGAAGTATTATATTTCATCTGCCAAATGTCTGCCCAATCACTCAGCCTATCTATGGCCCCCTGCAGCTATCATGTGATAGCTCTGAGCCTGTACGCCCTGGAGTTTAGAAGCATAAGGTATAGTCTCACTGAAACATTTTGAATATTGAAAAGCAGCTTCATAGGTTCTTGATTAGTCATGGCGTCAGTGGTTACAGAGAGAAGGCAAGAGAATGGGGTTGAGAGATGGTAAATCAGCCACGGTGGAATGGCAGTGCAATGGGCTGAATTGCCTATGTGTTATGTTCTGGCCAACCAGTCCCTTCAATGAGCTCTGCACCCCGGGGGGGCGGCTCAGATTAGTTTCAGCATAACCCCTCCGCAGGACAGAGGTCTCTGTTGGACCTTGAGGACTGTGCATTCACATGTAAAACTGCTCAATAAAATTTTGAGGTTAAGTTGTGTGTGTGTTTTTTTTCTCTCTTACTCCCCCACCCCCTCACCCTCTCCTCTCCCTCTTGCCTTTGCCCTGTTTCTTCCCATTGCCTTCTCCTTCTTTCCCATTCCCCCACCCCTCTCTCTCACTCCTTTTCCCATACCCTATCCCTCTCTCTCACCATACTCCCCACTGCCTGTCTTGCTCTCTCTCACTCTCCCTCCCTCTCCCACTCTCTGACCCTCCCTCCGTCCTTCTTCAGGGTACAGCCAGTGGCCATCATCCTCTGGGGCACAGACTTCCAATACCATCTTCCTCCAACCCTCAGCTGCCAATGTCTGGCCCCTGTTCCTGACTCTCCTGCCAGTGTGTACGTCCCAGCACCTCCCCTCTTGGTGCCCCCCACCCTTCCTCAGGATCAAATGCAAGACCATCAAACATAGAAGCAGAATGAGCCCTTTCAGTCTCTGTGTATGAGAATGAGGCCATTCCTCTACGGACTTGCTTGTGAGGACAGCCCCCCCCCCCCCCCCCAGCCAGGAGTTACCCTGGTAACACACACGAAATACTAGTCTCGGATGGTATGTTGCTTCCCTGGTGCCGGGGTCCGAGACATCTCAGATTGGGTGCAGGTTATTCTCGAGAGGGAGGGCAAGAATCCAGATGTTGTGGTCCATGTAGGGACCAATGACATGGGTAGGATGAGTGAGGGGGTCCTGCGTAAGGAGTTCAGGGAGTTAGGTGCGAAGCTGAAGAGCAGGACCTCCAGGGTAACAATCTCAGGATTGCTACCTGTGCCACGTGCGAGTGAGGCAAGGAACAGAAAGATTATAAAGATTAATATGTGGCTGAGAGGATGGTGCAGGAGGGAGGGCTTCAGGTTTGTAGATAATTGGGCTTTGTTCCAGGGAAGGTGGGATCTGTTCCGAAGGGATGGATTACACCTGAACTGGAGCGGTACTAACATTCTTGCAGGGAAGTTTGCTAGTGCTTCTTGGGGGGGGGTTTAAACTAAATTTGCAGGGGGCGGGGATCCAGAATGTGAGAGAGGATAGCGAGAGGAAGAATAAAGGACAGGTGGGGACTACACGGTTCCGGAATATTAAGTGTGTAGTAGAGAAAGGTGAGCCGGAACAAGTGATAAGGAGGACACATGTACAGAGGGATGGTCTGACGGAACATGGAGTTAAATGTGCAGAAAGAATAAGTAAATTTAGGAAGGACAACAAAATTCTAGGGGCGTATAGCCCGATGGGAGTTCGGGGAGCTGGGTTAAGCACAATAGGCAGCGATTCAAACAGAGAGAGGAGAAATGGGCTAAAAATTCTATATCTGAATGCACAAAGTGTCAGAAATAAGGCGGATGAGCTTGAAGCCCAGGTGCAAATGGGTAACTGATGTTGGGATAACGGAGACATGGCTGTAGGGAGATCAGACCTGGGAAATGAATGTACAAGGGTATACGTGCTATCATAGGGACAGAAATGTGGGCAGAGGGGGTGGGGTGGCCCTGTTGGTGAGGAATGAGATTCAGTCCTTTGCAAGGGGGGACATAGGGTCAGGAGAAGTAGAGTCTGTGTGGATAGAACTGAGGAACAGTAAGGGCAAAAGGACCCAAATGGGTGTTGTCTACAGGCCACCAAACAGTAGCATGGATATTGGGTGCAAGTTGAATAGGGAGTTAACATTGGCATGTGGCAAAGGTAATGTTGCAGTAGTTATGGGGGATTTCAACATGCAGGTGAACTGGGAGAATCAGGTTGGTGCTGGACCACAGGATAGGGAGTTTGTAGAGTGCCTACGGGATGCATTCTTGGAACAACTTGTACAAGAGCCGACCAGGGACAAGACTATTCTGGATTTAGTGTTGTGTAATGAACAGGATTTGATAAGCAATCTTGCAGTAAAGGAGCCATTAGGAGGTAGTGATCA